>NW_025764653.1:0-5308 GCF_021365365.1 Ilyonectria robusta | reverse complement strand
TATTATAAGAGCTAATAGCTAAATATAATAATAATTAAATTACTATTAAATAGAATTGCCTATAAATTTAATAACTATAAGGCCTAAGAGACTAAGCTTTTAAAAAGAGGAGTAATTATAAGAATCTCAGCCTACTTAGCTGAGCTGGCGGATATCTGCCTAGTCTGCCTATACTAAGTTTTAAGAAGGCCTACCTAGGGCTTGAAATATAAATATATAATAGAGGCAAGGCTCTATTTCTAAAGGCTTGCTAAGTTGAAGTTTAATATATTTACTCTTTCTATCCTTAAGTTTTATTTTTTTCTAGTTATAGCCTTTAGCTATTAATTCTTATAATTATATAAATAATATCTAATATAATTTTAAATTCTCTTAAAATCTAAAGAATAAATTAGAAAAATAAAAATTAAATTTCCTCTTAAATTTCCTTAAAAAGAAAATCTATTTAAATTATTATTATATTATTTATAATACCTAAATAAAAGATAATAAATTATATTAACTATTTTTAAATACTATTTACTTTTGTATAATAAAAATAGAATTAATAAATAAGAAAATTAAATTCTTAGTAGTAATTTTTTTTTATATATCTAAATAGAAATAGCTATACTTTATAACTTAGTAAAAAATATTAATAATATTAATTTAAAGAGTTAAATCTTTCTTTAGAATATTACTAGAGCCTAATATAACCTCTAGTTTTAAGAGCTATTATATTATATTAAGTTAGTATAGATACTAGCTATATAGAATGCTAGCTAAAGGGGGGATTTAAATAACTTAAATAGGTTATTATAAGTATTAGGGATTTTAGGGTATTAAGTTAAGTTATAGAAGTTTTTAGTATATTTATTAAGATTAAACTAAGTTGAAAAAGTTAGATAGAATTTTAATAGAAAGAAAAAAGCAGCTTAAAACTTAAAATTTAGGCCTTAGTAACTATAATATATATATAATAAAAATACAGTAAATTTAAATATTAAATTCTCTTATTAAGGGCTAGAAATTTAATATATTAAAATAGAAGGTATTTTATTAATAGTTTTTATAATAATTATATTATTATTAAATTAGTAGATATAAATAGTATTAATTAGAGTTTAAATTTTATTATAATAAATAATTTTAATAGCTATTTAAGTAATATATCTAATATTAAATAAAAGTAGATAAAAGTATAGGTAATTTATTTAGTTTTTAATAACTTAAAAAGAAGTAATTTAAAGAGAATTAGCTAAATTTAAAAAGCTAATAAAGAAAATTACTTACTAATTAATAGTAAAAATAAAAATTTTATTTATAGTTAAAATAATATAATAAGAAGCTATAAGAATCTTATATTTATATTAAGCTTTTTATATTAAAATTAGCTAGAATATTAAAAATAGAAAAAGGAATAATACTTATTATAATTATAGTTATTTTTTTTTAAACTTAAATTATATAATATTTTTTTTTATTATATAATTTTTTTGAAATAATAAAATTATAATATAAGTAACTTAAATTTAATTAACTGCTAATTTAAAAATTAAATTAAAAAAAAATCTTTTTTAAAAGCTAATAGTAAAACTAATAAAACTTATTAAAGTTTAATATACTATCTTTTATTATAGCTAGAGCTTTAAATAGATTAGTAGTTAAAAGGTTAAATAAAAAAAGTAACTTATAGCTTATAAGAAATTTTAAAAAAATTATAATAATAAAATTAGCTTAAGATAAAGTTCTTAAATAAGCAGTTTAGTAATTCTAATTTATAGATATTTCTAGTTATTATAAACTTAATTATAAAAGTCTTATTAAATTAAAAAATAAATTAAAATAAATATATACTAGATATTAACTCTTAATAAAGAAATCTAATATTTAAATTTACTATATTTTTATTATATATATATTATAGTTACTAAAGTTAATTTTAGTTTTAAGCTGCTTTTTTCTTCTTTATTAAAATCCTATCTAACTTTTTAACTGTTAACCTTAATAAATACACTAAAATTCCCACAACCCAACCTTAATCCCTACCTATAATATCCAAGTTATTTAAATCCCCCTCTAGCTAGCATTCTAGATAGCTAGTATCTATACTAGCCCAATATAGTATAATAACTCCTAGAATAGGGTTATATTTTTATAGCTAATTTCTATAAGAAACTTTTAGCTCTATTATTATTAATATTTTAATATTATTAGCTAGGTTATATAATATAGCTATTTCTATTTAGATAAATATAATATTAATACTAATAGCCTAACTTCCCTATAAATTAGCTCTATTCCTATTATTAAGAAATAGATTATATCTAAAAATAGCTAATATAATTTTTTAGTTTCTATTTAGGTATTCTAGATAGTATAGTAAGAGATCTAGAAGGTTTCTTTTTTTAAGGAATTTTAAATAGTTATTTAATTTATATTTTTTTCTTTTATCTTAAAGATTCTAATAGAATTCTATATTATATTGAAATTTAAATTTATATTCTAATATATAGAAATATATATAATAAGGGCTTTATAATTAATAGTTCATATAGTAATAAGTTATTTAGATAAGATTTATTAAGATAGAATAAATATTAAAAGAGAAGTTAATTTTTTAATAATAGAAGATATTAATTTCTTTTATATTTTATTACTTAGAATAAGATTATTATTTTAAGGTTATTAATTATAAATAATAAGATTATTAATTATAAATAATAAGATTATTAATTATAAATAATAAAATTAAAGTTAAAGGGGTTAAATAGAAGTTTTAAGTAGAGATTAATAGGTAATAATTTTATTATTTAGCTATTTTTTTTAATATTAAGTATAGTATTTATTATTTATTTTTACTATTTAAGATTATTATATAGCTTTAATTTATTTAATAATATTAAATAAAATTTAAAAAAAACTAAATATTAGATATTAATAATCTTAAGTATTTTATTTTTAATTATAAAAAAGAATAGTAGAATTAAAGCTATAATTTTAGATATAGCTTAAAAGGTATAGCTAGATATCTAATTTAATTAAATTCTATGTTAAAAAGATATTAAGAGTATTATTAAAAATAAAAATAAAAATATAATAAAAATTAAAAAAAATTAAAAAAATTAAAATAAAAATAGAAAAAATAGTAAGTAATATAAGCCTATAAGATATTAATAAAAGAATAGATATAAGTAGAATAAACTATATTTATATAGCTACTATATTTTATTATTTTAATTATTTATAAAACAATTACTTTTTAAATAAAAACTAATTAAATAAATAAAAATTAGATATAATAAAAATTAGAATTAGATATTATAATTTATAAATATAATATATTTTTATACTACTTACTAATTATATTAGAAATATTATTCTATTTATATTTTAATTAATTAACTAAAAAACCTGCTTTTTTTAGATAATTAAAACTTAACTAAGTTAAATAAGTTAACTACTATAAGAGATTTTAATTTTTACTATAAAATTAATTGACTTTCTTATAAGAATATTATAGGTTAATAGAGGGATCTTATAATAAGAAAGCCAGCTAGATACTAATTATAAGTAATTTCAATAGTTAGCTAGATACTAACTAATAAAAAGATAATTTTCTAAAGATTAAATAGTATAATCTCTTTAACTAAGAAAAAAGAGATAAATTTCAGTTTTATCATCTTATAAAATATATCTTTTATCTGCCTAACTATTATTATTAAATCTCTTATAAATTATAATAGTATTCTATTTATATTATAAAAATTAAATAGAATTTTAAAATTTTATATAGATTATTAAAAGCTAAATTTAATAGTTAAAAAGAATTATTATTTATTACTATTAATAATAGAAATAATAAATTATATTAAAAAAATTAATTTTTTTATAAAAATAAATATTAAAAATATCTACTATTAAATGTAAATTTAAAAAGAAATTACATTTTATATTTAATATAATTACTTTAAGTATCTTATAATATTATTTAAACTTATTAATATTTCTATTATATTTTAAGATTATTTAGCTTTTTTAAAAAAATTTATTTAATATTACTAAATAGATTAAAACTATATAATAATCTTAAATAGTAAAAATAAATACTAAGTACTATATCTAGTATTAGAAGAAATAGTAGCTAAATAATAAAATTATTACTTATTAATCTCTACTTAAAGCTTTTATTTAATCTCTCTAACTTTAATTTTATTATCTACAGTTAATAACTGTACTATCTGCAGTTAATAATCTTAAATAGAATTTTAATAGAAAAGAAAAAAGCAGCTTAAAACTTAAACTTAAGCTCTAGTAACTGTAATGTATATATAATAAAAATACAGTAAATTTAAATACTAAATTCCCTTATTAAGGGATATTTTAATATTATATTTATTAAATTTTAAAGAGACTAGTTAATATTATTATATACTCTATTTAAATAATATACTTATTTACTTTAAAAATTAGAATTTCTATTTAAAATATATCTAATAGATATTTAATTATTTTAGGAAAATTAAATTATTTACTAAGCCTATTAAATATATATTTTATTAATAATAAATTAAATTTCTAGAATTTATCTTTTTAAATAAGAGAATATTTATAGATTTTAAATAAATTTAGATAATAGCTAAATAAATAAAAATCTAAATTTTATTATAAGATTTAGATATTTCTAGGATATTATAATTTCTATTATAAATTTATTTATAAATATTTAGCTATTATTATATCTTTAAATAATATACTAAAGGGAAATATAAATTAAAATAAATTAAAATATATTTTACTAGATAAAATTAAAAGAGAAGTAAGTATTTTAAAAGATACTATTTTTAAAATATTATAATTCTTTTTTTATTTACTTAAAGATTAATACTTTTAAATATATAATAGCTGGGATTATATTCTAGCTAGAAGAATAAGAAAAATATTATTTTTTTACTTTTTAATTTTATAAATTTAAAAACTTTAAATTAAATTATAATATACTAAATTAAAAGCTAATAGTAATTATAAAATTATTTAAATACTAATAATACTATCTTAAAAAGATAGTAATTTCTATTAGTAATTATTATTTAGTTTTTTTTTTTAATTTTATTTAATTTTATTAGATATATTAAAGCTATATAGTAATCTTAAATAGTAGAAATAAATAATAAATATTATATTTAGTATTAGAAAAAATAGTAGTTAAATAATAAGATTATTATCTATTAATCTCTACTTAAAATTTATATTTAATTTCTTTAATTTTAGTTTTATTATCTATAGTTAATAACCTTACTATCTGCAGTTAATAATATTAAAATAGTAA
>NW_025764652.1:0-5339 GCF_021365365.1 Ilyonectria robusta | reverse complement strand
ATTTTAATATTCTTATATAGAAGATTCTTAAAGAGCTAGCTTTAATATATTTAAATCTTATTTTTTATACTAATAAGATAGTAGATAATAGTAAAACTTCTAATAGATATTGGAATATTTTTATTTAGATAGAGTAATAATTTAAGAGTTAATTACTATAGCTATTTAACTTCTTTATAACTAAGTAGCCTTTCTTATAAATAAGTAGTAGAATAATAACCTCCCTTAGAAAGTATACTTATAACTATTAAAGAATAAATATAGGAATTAATTTCTACTATAATCTAGCTATTCTAGAAGTAGATAGTAATACTTACTAATAAAAAAAGACTTTAAATCTCTTTAAATCTAGCTTCTATATAGTAAATCTAACTGTAATAATACTAATTACTAAATAATTTATAGACTAAGTAACTATAAAATAGAAGCTTCTTCTTAACTTATTAAAGTTCTTTAAAATATAAAGAAATACCCTTATAGGCTTAGTAGATAAAGAATAAACTGCTACTTAATATAATTTTCTTTAATATAGAATAAGAGAAATAGTATATATTAACTTCCTCTTAAGTACTAAATTACAGTAGATTATAGTAATTTTTTATATAATTACTGAACTATTTATAGAGTATAGCTTTAATAGGTTTTTTTAGTATTAAATTAAAACTTTCTAAATACTAATATAGAAGAAAGAGTAGCTATAATCTTATAAATATTAAAGTAAAAGAAAAAAGAGCTTTTTATAACTTTTCTATTAAAGTTTAAGTAAAATATTATTAAGGCTAGTAGAGCTAGCTGGATAATAAGATAAAAATTACCTTTTTAAAAGAAACTCTAATAAATAAGCTTTAATAAGTACTTATTACTATATAACTGCTAGTAACTATTAGAATAGCTTACTATAGTTTAGAATATTACTTAGAAGATAGAGAACCTAGCTAGTAAATTAAAAGTAAGCCTAAAAATTAAAAGAGAAACTAAAAATAAAATAACCTAAAGATATAAATAGTAATACTACTATAACTAGTATTAATTATATAAGTAAATAAAGGGAAAGTTTAAAGAAAAAGCCTAATAACCCGCCTAGATATACCTAATAGTAAGGGTAGTAAAGATAAAGGAAAGGAGTTTTATATACTATTTCTATAGAAAGCCCGGCTATATAGCTAAGTATATAAGATAAAAAAGGCTACTTAAAAGAGAGTAGCTAAAGCTAAATTCTCTAAGAAAAGAAAAATATTAAGGCTCTAGAGCCTAATAACTTTAAAGATACTACTAAAGAAAACTTAGGAAATAAGTAGCTTTAATATAAAAATAGATACTAGAGCTAATATAAGTATAATTAGAAGGCTGGAAACTTTAGAGATTCTAGATAATTAGGAATTCCACCTTATTATAAGTTAAAGTTAATAATTATAAAATAAATATACTAATAAATACTAGATATAATATATATATACTAATAAGTAAGGATTTTATAAGAAGATTGTTACTACTATATATAAAAGGAAATTATAAACTTTAGGGGATTTACTAACTTCCTCCTCTAATAGCTAATTTACTAGAGTAGTAGTAATAGCTTTGGAAATTAGTAGGTATAAGTAGCTACTTTATATTATATTATAAAGAACTTAGTAAAGATCTATTTTTAGAGAAGCTCTAGATAAAATAAAGTAAGATTATATATAATATAAAAAAGACTAATTATTTTATAAGTTATAGAAATATAGCTATAGCTAGTAACTAAGAAAGAGCTATTAGTAATTACTAGATTTAAGATATATAATTAGTATATAAATTAGTATTTATAGCTAAATATTAATAGATCTAATAGCCTAGTAAGAATAAAATAGCCTAAATATAACAATTTAAGTAATTATACTATAAGAGATTAAAAAGCTCTTTAAATAAAAAGGCAGTTAATTATATAAGTATATTCTAAATTATATAATAGAGAAGTTTGAATATCTATTCTAATTTTTAGAAAGTAAGAAATTACTATCTTACTAATTAGAATTTAATATAGAAGTTAATATCTAGTAAGATAGTTAGAGTAATAAAACCCTACTGCTATAGAGGCTACTATATAATATAACTAGAGAAGAACTTCTAATTTTAAGAAAGATACTTTAAGAGCTTTTAGATAAGAGTTATATTTATATAAGTAGCTTAGCTACTAGAGCCCTAGTATTATTTATTAAGAAACTAAATAGTAGTATCTAGTTTTATTATAACTATTAAGCTCTTAATATAATTTACTTAAGAATTACTACTTCTTACTTCTTATTATAGAAATACTCTGAGATTTTACTAATATAAAGTAATTTACTAAGCTAGATATAGTTATAGCCTTTTATAAGCTGTAAATAGCTAAGAATTATAAGATAAAAACTGCCTTCTATATAAGGTTCAGTCTATATAAATAGAAAGTCTATTTTTTAGACTTAATAGAGTACTAATAGTATTTTAATAGTATATTAATAGAATACTATAAAAGTACCTAGATAACTTTATTATAGCCTATATAGATAATATATTAATTTACTCTTTAGAAGCCTATAGAATTATTAGTTAAAAGTATAAAAGGTATTATAACTACTAGAAAAAGCTAGGCTGTACTTAAACTTAAAGAAGTATATATTTATAACTAAAAAGGTAAAATACCTTGATTTATTATAAAGGCTGGAAAAGTATTATATATAACCTAGAGAAGTAATAGTAATTTATAACTGAAGGACTATAACTATTAAAGAAGTATAAAGCTTCTTAGAGTTTATAAATTATTACTAGATTTTTATCTCTAACTTTAGTAAAATTGCAATCCCTTATATATTTTATATAAAAGAAACTAAATTTATTTAGGAAATTCTAAGAAAGTAGCTTTTAAGAGCTAAAATATAGATTCTATAAGATACTATACTAGCTAAATAGAATCTATAAAAGAAATAATAATTAAGCCTAACTGCTTTAATTTATACTAGAGGAGTTTTTATATAGTTAATAAAAAAAAAGAATATTACCTAGTTATCTTTTACTTTAGATACCTTATAAAACTAGAATATAACTACTCTATTTATAATAAGAAGATACTAGTAGTAATCTTATATATTAAGTAATAGCAGTTAATACTATAAAGCTATAGCTTATATTATTCTTACTAACTATAAGAATCTAGAATACTTTATAAAATAATAATACCTAAATAAATAGTAAAGCTAATAGGCTAATAAAATATCTAGCTACCTACTAATATTAAATATTAGCTGGGTAAGAGGCTATAGTACTAGATATACTAAGTTAGAGAGATTAAGATATCCAGATAGAATTAATAATCTAAGAGAATAGGTATAATTTATCTAACTACTCCCAGACTTAGCCTCTATAAAATAGAAGCCTAAGGGAGGCCCTATAAGAATAAGCTTTAAGACCTAAGTAGAAGAAGCAGGCCTAACTTAAAAGAACCCGGGGTAATAGAAATATTCCCAGATAACTTAGAATTTTAAGAGCTGTAGAATCTAGCTGTGGAAATTAATACTGCTTATTAGGAGCTTATATAGCTATAAAGTAATAGAATAGAAGCTTTTCTTAGAATTATAGCTAAAGTTATAGATTAATAAGTATACTCTTAACTTAGTAGGCCTGCTAACCTTTTAAGATTATATCTGGTATCTAATAATAAAAAAGATAGATTATATACCTAGATAATATAAATTAAGTATAATATAGTAATAGCTGATATCTAGAATAAAATAGAATACTAGCTTTAATTTTATAGCAGTTTTCTAGCTAGAGTAATTTAAACTAATTAGATAGTTTATAGTAAATTATAATAGTTATAGATAAGAATACCTATAGAGATAAATAAAATATAAATTACTTAAACTACTATTAATTTTAAATAGACTATAGATAGATATTACTATAGATTTTATTACTAACCTTTCTTCTACTAGCTTAATAGTATATACTATCTATAGATTATTATAGACTAGTTAATAAAAGTTATAATACTAGAGGTTATACTAGATATAGAGGTAGAATTCTATATAAAGAGATTTCTAGAATACTACTACTAATTCTATAAAATACTGTAGATAATTATAAGTAACTAAGAAAGTAACTAGATAAGTAAGTTCTAATATACCTTCTACAAGCTTACTGGAATTAAATAGCAGCTTAGTATAATATACTACTTATAAATAGATAGAAAATCTAAGAGAATAAACTAGAAAATTTAAGCCTACCTCTACTAGTATATCTACTACTTCTAAAAGAATTAAAAGATTATCTACTAGCTATATAATTAGCTCTAAATAATAGGAAAAGTATAGTAATTAAGGTTAGCCTATTCTTTATAGAATATAGCTACTATATAGAACTCTTTTAAGTAGTAGAAAAAGCTATCTTACTAATAGCTAGATTTAAAAAGTAAGAGTAAAGATACTTCTTAATTATATCTAGTAGATAATTAAGTTTCTATAAGTTACTATAGCTATAACTTAGTAAAAAACTAAGGAATCTACTAACTGAAAATAAATACCAGCTAAGTAGTTAGAAGTTAGCAATAAGATATAGCTAGATATAAGAAACTATATAATACCTTAGCTATATAAGAAGTTAGATTAGCTATACTAGAAGTATATAGTAACTAAGATTCTCAGCTTCTATATTATAAAATTAGATATTCTAGGAAATATCTACCTATAATTCTATATAGACCTGCTATAATAAACAGCTAATAACCTACTTCCTAGAATAAGAATAAGATAACTTCTAACCTCTGCTAATATAAGAGTTAGATAAGTTAGAATAGGAAGTTAAGAAGATATTATATATAAGTAGAAGAAATAAGAAAGAGGTTGCTAAAGAGAAGTATTTATAAAATAGGCTGGCTATACTATTCTAATATAGCAGCTAGCAGCTAACTTTAAAAATACTAAAGCTCTAGACTGATTTAAGTAATAATACAGCCTAATTATAGAAAATAATAGGCTAATTAAGAAGTACTAAACTGCTTAAAGATAGAGGGGGTAATATTACAGGCTGGAGCCTGGGGATATAGCTGTAGCTATATTAAAGCTAGAGTTAAATTAAAACTTAGCTGCTAGAATCTACTAGAGAGTATAGGAAGTTACTGGGTAACTAGTGGAATAATCTAGAATATAGAAAGTTACTGGGTAACTAGGGAAAGACTTCCTGAAGATTTTAAGGATTTCTAAGAATTTCCTAAAACTTTCTGAAGATTACTATAAAAACTATATAGAGACTGCTATAGAGGGAAATTCTTTTCTTTCTTTAGATTTAAATAGATAATTTATAGTATTCTTTATATAGAAGATTCT
>NW_025764651.1:0-5766 GCF_021365365.1 Ilyonectria robusta | reverse complement strand
AAGTTTTAAATTAGTAAGTATTATATTCTTACTTTACTTTTTTTCTTACTTATTACTCTAAGTAGATTTAAGCTAGAAATACTTCTATATCTATATTATAGAGATATTAAAGTTATCTTATTTTAAGATCTAGATAGTAGGCCTTATAAAATCTTACTTTATTTTACATTTTATTTTACTAAGACTTTTCTTAGGCTAAAAATAATATAAGTTAATTACTCTATACTATAATATTTTATATATTTCTTACTCTAAGCTATAATATAAAAATAAGATAACTATTCTAAAGTTTTTATTTAATTTATCCTTTTTACTTTATTTTTATAATCTTTTTTTTAGCCTTTTTTTTTAATATAAAACTTTTAAGGCTTTTAGTTTTATTACTTTTAAATTTTTAAGTAAACTTAATATCTATTCTAATAAGTATAAATTGCTACTTTTATTAAAAGAGTTAATAAATAAAATCTTTATTTTCTAATAGGCTATTAAAATTACTTTTAATAATTATAAAATATTAATAAATAATTAGATAATATATTTAATTATATTAAAGTAGATAAAAAAAATAGGTATTCTTACTAGCTTTAGTTATATAGTAATCCTCTATATACTATATTATACTACTACTAATATATTTAATTAATTAAATAAGTATTCTATTCTAATTATATACCTCTAAGCTATAAAATTAAATAGAAGCTAATAAATAAAGTAAATATTAATAATAAACTATATAATCTAATTTTTAAATATAAGAACTTAAATATTTTTAAAAACTATTACTTTAGTTATATTATTATAGTTAATATAATAGCTATTATATACTAGATAAAGCTATAAAAAGCTTTAATATACTAAACTACTAATATTAAATACTTAAAAAGTAAATAATATCTTATTAACTTAATATCTAAATAAGTTACTAAAGTTAATAGTTATCTATAAATCTAGAAGCTTTTTTAATATTAGCAGGCACTTTATTAAGAAATAAGTAAATCTACTAAAAATTAAAAGAAATTTAAATTAATTACTAAAAATCTTTAAAATAAAAAAGTAAAGCTATCGTAGGAATTTATATAGTAGGTATAAAATAATTAATTTTAAAAGCAGGCTATAATTAATATAAAGTAATAGCTAGCTAGAAAATACTTTAAAAAGTTACTTTTATTATTATATATTATTAACTCTTATTCTACCTAGATATACTTACTTAATATTTTAAAAGTATCTATAGTAAGTATAATTAAAAATAAATTCTACTATTATAATAAAATAATTTTAATAGTTATAGCTTACTACTATATTTAAAAAGAACTAATAACTTACTGCTATTTAAATTAATTAGTTAATAAAGAAAATATATTCTAAGTAGCTTAAATCTTAAATAAGAGCTATTAAATATATAAGAAATTAGTAAATATAATTACTTTTATCTTTATTATAAATATAGAAGAGTAACTCTGCAGATACTTTATTTATATTAGCAGAGCTACTACTCTTCTATCTTCTAACCTAACTATTCAGAATCTTATTAGATTATTCTACTCCTCTAGCAATCTAAATAAATATATTAGATAATATTACCTCTCTAATATCTAAAATAACAAAAAGCTATACTATTATCTTTATAGCTTACCCTTAAATTATAAAATATATTTTTAGAATTATACTATAAGAATATATAGAACTATATTATAAGAGCAGCTACTTAATACTAAAGAACTTAATAATATAATACTATTATTAAGGCCTATATTTAAATATTAATATAGAGCTAATTTAAAGTTACTGCTACTTTAGTCTTATATAAATAGCAAGATTAATATAGCGCTAATATATCGACATAGTAATAAGTCCCATAATTAAGAGAATTTAGCAGTTTCTAACTTCTCCACACCTAGTGCTGTAGCTATGCCGGACGCGCCACACACGGCTCCACTCCCGCTCCGTTCCCCTTCTGCTATGGCCCTCGGTGCGCCTCCTCTATCAGCTTCGCTTGTTATTTGGTTGCAACTGCCTTATTAACTTTTCGTAATTGGCCGTAGAGTTATCTTCCTTCTGGCTCCTACAGAGCTACTCCTGTATTGAACCGGATCTCCCCGTTATTGGGCCATTTCCGCCGCTTCCGCTTTTCCCGCCGTGCACTGCCGTCCCGCCCCCCATTCGAGGGCCTACCTTAGTACCCGGGAGGAAGGTGGGGCCCAAAAGAGCCGCATGGTTTGTGCACTGCCGCATGGCAGATAACTTGTCTTCGTTCCGCCCCCGATTCGAGGGCCTACCTTAGTACCCTAGCTGGGCCACGGGCCGGGCCCCGGCTTGCCTGACTAGGTGGGCTGTCGTCTGCGTCCTTGGCCAAGTTGTCACTTCTTGGCTTGGCTAGACATTGAAGAGACACTAGACAATGCGGAACACAAAGTCAGGCTGCACCTCGAGTTGAACAAGGACTCAATCTCCAAAGCCGTTGACACGTACATCGGATATAGGGTAGATCAATTGGCACAGGATAAGAAGTACAACAAGGAAACAAAGGATACTGTCAAGATCCACTTGGCTTCTAATGCCGATGGCACCTTTCTCTGGGTGGCCTTGGTCTGTCAAGAGCTCGCCGATCCCAAGGTCCGAAAACGGCACACGCTTGCCAAGTTGAAATCGTTCCCACCAGGACTTGATCCTCTCTACAAGAGAATGATGGAAAAAATCTCCACGTCGAATGATGCAAACCTTTGCAAGGAGATCCTAGCTATTGCTTCGGTCGTATACCGACCTATTACCTTGGAGGAATTGAAGGTTCTTGTTGAGTCGCTCGAGGACCTCGACCAAGACGACTTAGAAGAAATCATCAAATCCTGCGGTTCTTTCCTAACTCTTCGAGAAGGTGTCATCTACTTTGTGCATCAATCAGCCAAAGATTTCCTGCTTAAGAAGGCACACAACTATCAAGAAAGGAAAGAGGAGAGTTCAGAAAGTAAATGGTGAGAGTGGCGAGACGCGAGGGGAACAAACGAAGGAGCAAACGAATAAGAAGCGGAAGATGTGATAGGGTGAGCACATACGCAGACTCAATGGGTGCTTGAGTTTGTTGTGATTGCGCGAAGGGGTGGCATAGGATGGTTGGAGCCTGCCATCTAGAGCGAAGCTCGCTCTTCCTCCATTTATTTTATTTCCTAGCCTAAATGAATTCCATCCCCTTCCCTTAACAACACAGCAAAATTCGTGAGGGTGCGTTTTGACGCGTCGTTGAGTGTGGGTAAACAAGAGTTGGTGGTTGTTGGAAGCAGCTGAACCCACACTGCATGATGGTAGTTAAAGGTCCCTGAAACGCACACGTCAGAATCACGCTATGAGAATACACGGAACTGTCTCATAAGAGCAGAAGCAACTGATCAACATTGGAGAACAACGCTGTTCGCTATTGAAGAATTGATCACGACACTGTTGTTAAGGCTTGTAGTTAACCGTCGATATAAAGCTAATTTACTGTACTGCCACTTTGGTCTTGTACGAATAGCGAGATTGATGTAGCGCTAATTTATAGATGTAGTAATGAGTCCCATTATTAAGAGAATTTAGCAGCTTCTAACTTCTCCACCATATCTAGATGTCCGCCTTCTGCCGCTGCTTGAAGAGCAGTACAACTAAAATCAGCAGCAGCAGCATTGACTTCAGCTCCTTTAGCCAGTAGTCGGTCTACTACATCTAGATATCCGCCTTCTGGCGCTGCTTGAAGAGCAGTATGGACACCATCAGTAGTATTAGCATTGACTTTAGTTCCTTTAGTTAGCAGTCTGTCGACCACATCTAGATGTCCGCCTCCTGTAGCTGCTCCCAATGCGTTTTATTTGGCAGCACTAGAAACCTCGCCTCGAAGGAGAAAATCCAGCATTTTTGAGTCACCCTCTTTGGATGCGCGTTGAACAAGGATCCCCCGCGATTGACGCAGCAGTCCACCGTGGTTGGAAACAACGCGTGCGTGTTTAAACAGATTGGCGGTCACTGGTTGTACGGTTTATAGCGGTTAAATAGAGATTTGCGTTAGAGTACGGTGCTATAGCAAAGAAAACATTCTAACTCCTCCACTCATGTAAGGTGGAAAGAGACAGGATAGTAGATGGATGTTTTGAGCCGAGAACCTGTCGCTAAGTCCGGGCACAGTCCTTGCTGATATGCTTTGGTTGCCATTCTCCTCGGCCAAGTTCTTGGCTGTATTGTTAAGGAGCAGTCGGTTGAGATCAATCTTCATTGGCCCCTCAATCCGCCCAAGCTTCACTGCTGACTACGATCGCGCGTGATCCCTCACACAAACACAGGACCAGTACGATGGAACTGGTACTAGCAGCGACGGCTAATGACGTTAGTGGCTTCTCCACTGGGTGCGCTTGAGCGAGCAAGAGGTGTACATGTCCAGGAACAGGGTCCACAATCGGACACCTCTCAAAATAGCACCGTCATCCGCCTTTCAATACCGTGACATCGGGGAGCAGAAAAGGGCCACTGCCGCTCCTTCCTTTCCACTTCCACTTGTTGACATTGTGAAGATCCTTCCCCTTAGCTCGGCAGGGCCTGTCTCGGCTCCGCAGTCATGCTCAGGTTATTGTCGACGAGGTTGCCGACAGAGCCAAGTATAACAAATCTTGTTAATTTTCCACGGTTGGTCCTGCCTTCGGCCAATATAGAATGAGAGGACTGTCCCCTTCACATACTTGGTCCTTCCACATGCATGGTCTTTTTACATGCTTGGTCTTTCACATGCTTGGTCTTTTCACATGCTTCGTCTTTTCACATGCATGGTCTTTGTAAATGTGACACCGGACCTCAAGAAGTTAGAAAAATTCATAAACTCGAACTATAAACTCTTAGTACAATACTGAGACGCCATAAGGAAGTAAATTGCTAATATACCCTTTAGTGAAGTCGCATAGTTAAACTTACATATAACTTCCGAGTGGTATTGCCCGAGAGAAAAGACTATGACGACGTAATTACAATTTAAACTCTCGTGGAAGGCAAATCGGCAGAAGAAACCGGGGAGGTATGGCAAGTGGCTATTCAAGGCCCTTCCTCTCGTATGATAGATATCTGCCGACGCCTCTATAATAAAGATGAGTCTGCAAGGAATGCCATTACCTGTCATACTAGGGTGAGGAGATGGATTCCTATGGGAAGTACGAAGAATGCTATTGGCGTAAGTCTCTTCCTAGTGGGTGCAGAAAACTCCAGGAAGGCGGAAATTACCGAGTTTCACGTGACGAGCTGTGTGAGTAGCAAAAACAACCCCTAGTAGAAGGAGGCCACAGAGGCCGCGGCAATTAACGAAGGGATGTCAGCAATTGTTGGGACTTCTATTATAGGCTAATTTAGGGGGAAAAGATGTACCTTTCATTCCGTGCCTTTTAATTGGCCTGACGCCCCTGTCGTGACCGGGTTCGCACAGCCCGTGGGTTAGTCATTTGACGTATATTGATATTTCGGAATTATCCGTTTCACTAGCTAGCCTGTGATCAAAGGATGACGACAGAGAGACGTGTGAGATTAGAGATATATTGGATTAAGGTTCAGTTACGTGGCATCACGTATGGAGGGCTGCGCAGCTGATATTTGCTAAGATTAGTGCTTGAGGAGCTGATATGGAGCCTTAAGCATATATGGAGTTTGCTGACAATTGTAGTGAAGGGAGTGTAGTCATTAAATGTCAAGAGCTAAACCCACTACGGCAAAAGGGAATGCGCACTGGTAATGCGCAGCAATCATAGCTCATATTTCATTTGA
>NW_025764650.1:0-5866 GCF_021365365.1 Ilyonectria robusta | reverse complement strand
TATTATAGTAGGGGTAAATAGATATTAGACTATTAGTAGCACTTAATTAATAGATAAATATAAAAATAAGTAAATTAAAAATAAGAATATAATTATTTAGCTTAATTAGCTGCTTTTTAATATAAGAGGGATAAAAAGTAATTACCTTATAATAAAATATATTAAAAGTTATAGTAAAATAATAAAAAAAGAAACCAATAATTTAATAGTAAGTTTCTATTAATATTAAGTTATAGTAGAGCAGACTAGCTTACTTTATATAAATTACTTAAAGCTAATTAGATAATTTTTATTATTTATTTATCTATAAAGAAAAAATATATTATTATATTATAGATATTAGTTATAACTAAGCTTACTATCTTATCTTATATAAAATAAAAGATCTATAAGTTAGTTACTAATTAGTAGTAATTAAGATAGATAAAACTAGTAAGATATAATATTTTCTTAGCTAATATTACTAGAAATATATTAACTAATTACTACTTAATACTTAAGCCTATAGCAATACTAAAAGAGTTATATACTTTACCGTCCGAACTGTACGTTACCTTAGTCGAGCTGAGGTAGCTTACTGGGAGGTTGCCGGGGCGTAATCGGTCGTGCTATGTGGCTCGGGAAGGGAGATTATTCTGTTGTTATTGCAGCTTGATATTGCTTTGGTGTTGTGGATTATTATTGTAGACTACTCTCTGTAGTGGAGAGAGGCTTGAGACTAGATGCAAGTGGGGCACTAACCCTAACAGCGTATCTACGATTACTCCTAGAAAAGCTAGTCTTACTTAGCCTGGCGCTATAAGTTAAAGACCCTACTTTTCGTGGCACTGTTACGGGCCAGGGCCCACATCCTTGCGGCTGTGCCGCAAGACGTACTAGGCTCGTGCGCGCCAGGGATGAGAAATCGTTCCACAGCTCAGGGGCGCTTAGAAACTTCTTTCTTTCTTCTTCATCTTTGATGTTAATAGCATCCTGGACTAGATAGCTGGAATCCAGCTACTAGAGGCCGTTCACAAGCTTGAGGTACGACCGTTATAAGTTACACTTACACAAGCTGCAGCTAAAGCACTGCCAATTATAGGATTTACAGTAACAGCTTTAATGCTAATAGTGGCGGCGTATATGCTATGGAGTGGACCTCAGATCACATTTCTATCTGGTTTTTCACCTGCAATTAGATCCCTGACAACAAGAGCTGTCACAGATAAGGAGTGAGTCGAAGGATTCATCCTCCATATCGTGATCAGCTGTCCAGATCCAGACATTTTCGAGATATACGCTCGACTTTGGCGTCATATGCATCATCAGAGACGATGCTTTGCATTTTACGTTAACTTTGCGCGTCTTTTTTAGGCCAGTTTTCGACCGTGAGATCAGATCCCTTTGCGCCGCCAACTCAAATGTCAGTATCTAGAAATCAAAGTCAGTAGTTGTCTTAGGTAGAGTCGTACTCCTGAGGACCTCACCCAGGGAATCCCTACCTAGAATAGGCCTCGCCAGCTTGGAATAGTAGAGCCAACCTACGTCATTAACATCGACATGGACTCTACGAAGCACATGTCAAACCAGCGATGCAGGAACTGTGTGTGGCTGTATATTAGGTAGAGGGAGAGCGCGAGTAGGCAGCAATCGACTTATGGTATATCTACTAACGGGATCTTGCAGCAGGAGCTACCAAATCGGCGGCTAGAACACACTCTAGTTGTCTCTGAAGAATATATTATAAATCTAATACCATATGCTGCGTATCAAAGCATCAGTTTCACAGTCAAGTTTCCAATCGCCGGCTGACTGTCCCGTGTAGTACTCAGCCCCTTGGCTCGACCGGCGGAATGGGTGTTTGGCCAGGAACCGGAACGACCGGCCCACTCGTAGCCAACTTGAGCTCCAAGAACTTGATGTTTGAGCTGGGTAGTAGACTGGGGATCTTGGCGCCGACTTGCGACAGGGCCTCGGACGCCTGGAGGATTGCAGCCTTCTCCCGCCCAAGCTCTCTCCTCTGCCTCGTGCTCCGGAAAAGGAACTTGTCGAGCTGGGACGTATTCACGCGGAGCTCAGTATTCTCTTGGTCCACTGTCGCGGCGCACTCATTCAATGCCTGCTTCAGCTGGAGCAGCTCTCGCGCAAACGTCTTCACGGTCGAGCTGGTGGTTTCGGCGTGGCGGTTGAGTGACGTAATGTCGGTTTGTACGTTGTTCACCTTGCTGATCTGGTTCTGGTGGCTGATTTGAGCCGTCTTCTGCCGCTGGATCCTCAACCGCAGGTCAGAAACGCGGCTCTGGAGCTGCGACTTCTCCTTGGCCAAAGATGTCACCGAGTTCTCAGCGTCCTGGATCTGAGTATTAAGAGACGCGATTTGCCATTCGGTTGACGAGATCTCGTCCTTCAGGTCGTTATAGTCGAGCGCCATGCCGCTTCCCAAAGTCAGTCACTGCAGTGTACTGTTTTACCTGGGAGAACATCTTACGCTCCAACGCCCGCCCCAACGCCCGCAGCCAATAGTGACAATCCTCCTGTGACTGGCGCCAAGCCGATACTGATGATCGCGGTGCTCTTGAAACGGTTAGCCGAGCGAATTAGAGTGCTAGACAGTACCGAGGGCGCCTTGGAACATACAAAGCCTAGGACGGCCTTGGCCTTTTTCTTCTCCGCTTTTGTCCTGGCCTCTGCGAGGCTCTCTTGCGTCTGCTGCAAGGATTTCTGTAAACCTGGCAGCTTCGCTCGGAGGGTGGCGGCCTCTCGAGTCTTGTTCGTGATCTCCGTGGTCTTTTGTCGCATGCTTTCCTCCGCCTCATCGACAAGCCGTTGGCTAGTCCGCAGCTGCTCCGCAGCTCGGGTGGCGAGCTGTTGGCTCTCCTGCTGAGCGAGGCCGAGTTCGCGCTGTTGAACAGCAATGTCTTGAGACACATCGTTGACATTGTTCTCGTATGCCATCGTCTTGGCCATTGCGTCCTGGGCCTTGTTCTCGGCCGTCTGGAAATCCGTTAATATACTCGCGATGTTAGTGCTGAGCCAGGCGATCTGCGGCTTGAGATCGACTTCTTTGGCGGGGCGGCCCTCGATCAACCTCATGCAGGATTTCACCTCGCCCGCCACGTGCTCTATACGCTGATTGCTTTGGAGCAGGGCGTCGCGCATGCCGACCACGTCCTGACCGATCTCGGTGCGACCGGTCGTTTCGTAGTTGTCGAGTTTTTTGGATGACTGTGTAAGCGAGCACTCAATTGAGCCCACTTTCTTTGTGAGGCCATCCATGGTGATGAAGAAGACAAGAGATATAACTTTAGTTACAACAAAAGGGAACGAAGTGTCTGCAACTACTAAAAACCTGGAAACTTAAAGCGAGATAAAAATCTACCTCAGCGACATGGTGGGAGAAGATGGACTGCAGTTGTCGTAATGAAGAGGCTCCCATGGTTCCCGTGGTTCAGCCAGACACACGCAGTTGCTTGGGTTTCGGAGCTGAACAATATGGCTGATTCTAGGCTCGGTCTGGTCTCAGCTCAGCGGTAGATTTTCATGACAAAACCACGCCATGTGGCTTGAAACAGAATGTCCTATTCGCCCGTCAGCCTCATTCGCCGATCCCATCCGTTCTAGGGCTTAGCAACCTGCATGTCTCTGCTCAGCTTCACTTCACTATTGCCAATATGAGAGTCTCGACTCTCGCATGTGGGTGGTCGAGGACCAATTAGGCCGCCTCCTGACTGCCCTTGGGGCTTGGAGCTGAGATGCCCTTGTCTGAATCTATCAGCATGGCGGTGGCGAAGGCCCAAGCCAGGCATGGGGGTCTCGCCGGCTAACCAGGCTCAGGACAGAAGCTGTGGGCGGCCCTTGGAGGCGCATCGCCTGAGGCAGATTCCACAGTGCCCAAGTCTTGGATGCAGCCGCCAAGGCTGGATTGAAAAGCTGAAGACCTCCTAGACAGTCAGTCACTGGCATTATTTCACCCGGGCTCTCTGCGCCGAAAACACACACCAGCACTTGCACACTCTAGCCATTCAAAGTTCCTGCTCAGTCGAACGACCCTTGATCCGTTCGAGTACATCGACTTACAATGACTTCTGTTCCCAAAGCCCCGGAAGGCTATGGTGCCACTAATGATGGCCAACCTCCCACATACGAAGCCTCTTCGGCCGGTGACTCCTCGCACGACCCTCCCGCCGACGACCATCAGCGGGCCTGGCCCCGCGACCCTCGCGTAGTGTACGCCAGGCAGGTCCAGCGTGCCTGTAAGACGGCCTGGAAACAAGTCACCGAGGATAACGCACTTGCAAACAGTTCTTGGGCCGCTCCCCTGGCGGCGGCTCCTACGGCCATCTCTGTCATGGCCTTTCTCCTCAAGACGGCGGCAGATCGCAAGGCCGCGGGAATCACCGTCTCAGATCTGGTCATCAAGACCGAAGACGGAACCGAGGTTGGAAAGCTTCCGTGAGTTATCCCTGATTCATGCGACGGCTACGCGCTGCTTTCTGATTTGAGCCCCCGCGACTGACCGAATTGGCCAGGTCCAAGTACTTCCACACAAATCTCCAACACTGTAGCGACGTCGGTCGGCTCGCGTTCCTCGATGCCCAGAAGAGAATGAACAAGATCAACCGCGTTGCTCGGACCATGATGGAGGACGGTGGGAGCGTGAGCTACATCGTGGAACTCCTCGAAGATCCCGAAGATGCCAAGTTGAATCTCAAGCCGGAGTTAGATGAGGTGAAGAAGACGGCAGTAGATTGCAGGGAGGAATGTGAAGACGTCAAGAAGAAGTTCGAATACTGGCAGCGCGTTATCATCCATCTGTCGCAAACAGCCCTGGACCTGAGAGGTAAGTCGAGTTGCACACTTAAGGCTGAACCCCTTTCCCGATCGCTAATACAAACGAGTCCAGGCGAGAAGATTCTTATGGCGGAGAAGGTCAGCGCCCAGAAGAATGTGGCGTCTGTCGACATCACGAAGCACGGAGAACAGAGCGCCTCGGCGGAGAGGAAGATCGGTGTCATGAAAAAACAGCTAGACGCTGCCAGAGAAAGAGTGGACAAGGCTCAAGATGAGCTCGAGTATCTTCTTTCTCTTCCCCCTATCGAAGAGCCTTCCTACTACGAAGACCTGGACACGGCCCAACGGCTGGCTGGGCCTATGACAAGCGCTCCCAAGCTTAGTAAGTGCTCTTCATTCAACTCTCAACACGACCAGGTCCGGAACCAATTGTTAACGACACTTTAAGACCGCGGCTACATTGCGAACATCGGTAGCACATGGTTCGGCATCAACTCAAAGAAGTATAGGAACGAAGACCAAGAGTACGATGAGGCCCACCGAGCCAAGCACGAGCGCAAACAGCAGCAAATCATTGACGATGAGAGAGCTCGACGCGAAGCCTGCAGAAAACGGGCCGAAGACAAGGTCAACGATGCGCGAGTCAGCGCAGCCACCATATTTAGAGAGATCGACCAGGCTGTGAAAGACTTATCGCTCGAGGAAGACAAATTGGCGGACGCCAAGGCGAGCTTGGCCAAGGCCAGCTCCGATCTGAAGCGGCTCGGGAATCAGGAATTAGAGCTGGTAAGGCCATCTCCGCATCTTCTACCCCTTCATATTTCCCTTCCAATTTTGAGGATGGGGCTGATAGTTTTAAGAACGATATTGTCAAGATTCTTAGGGAGTCTACGTACGAGCTAGGTAAGCTCAAAGAGCAGCTTGAGCCTCTGATCCTGTTTTTCTCCGGCCTGGAAACGACCATTTCTGTCGATGTTATGAAACAGGTCGATGCCTTCTTGAAGACGATTGAGCGGAATGTCCAGGGCGGCTCCGACCCGAATGAGGTGTCCATCAACCTCGGCAAGGCAAGCAAAAAGGTAAGTGAACAAGACCT
>NW_025764649.1:0-6213 GCF_021365365.1 Ilyonectria robusta | reverse complement strand
TAATATTATTAAGAATTATCTTAATATACTTTAAATTAAAAAAATTTTTTATAAAATTATATATAATATTATTTAAGATATTTAAGCTACTTTTAATATATAATTATAGTAATTTTAAATTAAAGTTATATTAATTAGATATAATATTTATTATTCTTTTTTAAAGTTTATTTTTACTTAATATAATTATAAAATTATAGTAAAGTAAAATAACCTTTTTAATAAGATATATATATATATTTTAATTAAAATTATAATAGTAATTAATTTAGTTATTAAAGAGCTAAAAGCTATAATAGTAGCTTATTACTTTTAAAATAGTAATATAATTATTATCTTTTATAATTTAATAATTAAATATATTATAATAAATAATTAAGTTTCTAAGACTTTTAGAAATAATATATTAATATTAAAAAGAATATATAATATTATAATAAAAGATATATTAGCTAAATATTAATAGGTTAACTATAATAATTTCTATAAGAAAATAAATAAGAAGAATAATATTATAATTATTAAAATTACTTTAGTATAAAGTTAAAAGAATATTATAATAAAAATTAAAATAATTTTAATAGTAAATAATATAATAGCTACTAATTAATTATATAATAAAAAATTAGTATATAACTTAATAATAATAAATTATAAATTCTTTAAGAAGTTACTATAGCTAAAATAATACTTTAATTATTATAAAATAAGCTATATTACTAGATTCTATAAAGAAAAAGCCTAATATAAATACTATAGTATTATAGCTTATTTAAAAGGGGAAAAAAACTGCTTATTAATATCTAATAAAGCTATAAAATACCTAGAATATTAAGATAACTACCTAGTATAATTTAAGTAATACCTAGTAGTAAATAGCTACTAGTAATAGGTAATTTAAGCTTATTTATACTAACTTAAATAATTTAAAAATAAATAGAATTTATAGTAATACTTTAAAGCCTCTACCTATAATTAGCTAAACTTAGAAAATTATAGATTTTAAACTCTCTTATACTAAAAAAAAAAACCTAGCTGCCCCTTAGACTTAAGTAAAGTAATTAAAATAGCTAAAATAGGCTCTAATACTATTATAATAGCACTATACAGAGCTAATAAAATACTAAAAGATATAATTATTAAAAAAGCTTTTTATAAAGTATAAAACTCTACTCTAACAATATTTATAAGCTAATTAATTAAGGCTAAAACAAGCTTTAGTTATATTTAGAATTCCCTTTTTAATATATAAAATTAAAAATTCTTTAATAGAATATAAATAAGCAGGCTACTTTAATACTTCTAGCTCTAAAAGGCAAAGAGTAATATAATATAATATCTCTATAGAAACTATATTAAAATATTATTATAAACTAACTAGTCTATCTAGCTACTAGTAACTACTATATAATATATTATAGTAGCTACTTAGTAATATATATATATAAAAAACCCTAAATTTAAAATTAAATAGCAATAAAAAAAGCTAATTAAAAAGAAGTAATCTTTAAGATAATAAGCCTTTAAATAATAAAGCTCTATAGCCTAAAAAATTAAATTAATAAAAAAGGTCTATTTAAAGAAGTTATAGTAGCTATAAAAGAAAATCCCTTAATAATTATAAGTAATATTAACTAATATTACCCTATATAAAATAAGTATAATAAAATATTAAAAGAAGTAGAAATAGTTATTAAGCTAGCTATACTTAATAAATAAAACCTACTAACTTTAAGAGAAAAAAAAACTAAAAGCTACTAAAGCTATAGAAATAGTATTATAAATCTTATATAAATATTATAGAGAGTATAAGCCTGCTATAAAGAAAAAGTAAATATTAAAAAATTAAATTATAAATTTTAATTAATTATAGTAAATATCTAACTTATATCTTAATTATAACTTTAATAACTTCTAAATAATATTAAAGAGGCTTTTTATAACCTTAACTAAATAGAAATAAATAAATTATATCTAGTAGCTAAAGTTAATTTATAGCTAAAGCTAAATAAAATTAAAATAAATATAAAAACTATAAAAAACTTAAATTAAATTATAAAAAAGCTAATTAAAGCTCTTACTTAAATAATAATTATAGCAATTTTATAGTATAAATAGCTATACTAGTAATTAGAAAAATAATAGAATATAAAAATCTAGAAAACTACTAAATAAGTTAAATAAGCTAGAAAATACTACTAATAATATAAGAGTACTACTAAGTAAAAATACCTTCTTCTTATTTAATATCTTTAAAATAAAGCTATAAATAAATTATATAGAAAATAATAGAAATTATTTCTCTAGAAAGTTAATAATAACCCTAAGATATTTTAGAAAATAAAAAGATAAATAAGATTCTATAATAGCCTCTTTAAAAATAATCTATAGATTCTACTTATTACAGGCTAAGCTTAAAGTAAAGACCTAGATATAAGCCCAGGCCGGAAGTATAATAACTTAAAAGTATAGCTAGTAAGTAGAGTTTTTACTATAACTTTTTAGTAAGATCTTTTCTCTCTTTCTCTTTCTTTCTTTAACTTAAGATACTTCTAAATATAAGAATTCTATTATTAAATAAATTCAGAGCTTACTCCTTATATTATCTTAAGCTTAACTACTTTATATAGCCTTTGCAGCAAGCAGGTAGCAATAAAAGACTAACCCATATAGCCCGCTGGATTTAACTAAGCCGCTTAGCTACAGCAGGCAATCTACAAAGCTATCTACAACCAGATTGCACTACTATAGAATTAGCTAGCCCGGCTAGATAAGTATACCTTACCTTCAATATTATAGTAATAATATCTATTACCCTAATATCCCAGTTGAGGTTATGCCTAGCTATATAGAAACTGCTTTTTAGAATTTAGTTTATAATAGAAGGAAGCTACTTTTAAATCCCTTTAATTCTTAGATAATTATAGTAATTATATATTATAGTATAGTAAATATAAAATAAATCTAAATTAATATTAATAATTAATAATAATAAGTATATATAATATCTTATTAATATCTACTTATTAATTAAATTTTAATATATTATAGTTATTTTTATTATTTTAAAAGTTATAAAAACTTTATAATTTTAAGTAATTTATAATTTATTTTAATTATAATTATAAGAATAAGAATATTTAATAATAAGCTATAGGGTATTATAAAAGTTATAATAAGATAATAATATTCTATTTTTATCTTTTTTTATTTTTAAATAATAAATTCTAAAGCTAGTAATATTAATTAGAATAATAATATAAAATTACTTTTCTTAAGAAAGTATTTAGCTAGTAGCTATTATATAGCTTAATTACTATAAACTTCTTTATAAATTACTTTTTTTAATTAAATAAGATATAAAAAGTTACCTAAAAAATAAAAACCTTAAAATAAGATTAAACTAATCTTACTATAAATATAGCTACTTTAAGAAGTAGAATACTAAGAGGAATACTATAATAATAAGTATTAATAAAATCTAAAATACCCTAAAAAAGATCTAAGAAAATATAGTAAAGTACTATAGGCCCTAGCATAGTATCGCTATTATATCTACGCCTCCTGAGATTATATAGCCTGAGACTATTTAAACTGCTATACTAACTTCTAAGTAATAGCTATTAAAACTGCCCTCTATAGAAAGAAAGTAATAAGAGAGCTAAGTAGTAGTAGTAAGAACTTATTTAATAAAAAGTTAGAAAATAAGTAGCTTTAGAGTAAAATTAAACTTTAAAGCTTTATAAGACTCTACTAAAAGAGTAAGTAAAATAAAAGAAATAAATAGTTAGTAAATTTATTATAATAGAAATTTAAGTTAATATTATCTAAATATAAATTCTTATTAATAATAGCTATAATATCTATATCTTAATTAATATTACCTATATCTAAAATTATACTTTCTATTTATAGAAACTAAGCTATAATACTTTAATAGCTTTATTAAAGTAATTATACTTATTACTATCTATAGAATAATAATAATAAATCTTAAGATTAAAAGTTATAAATAGATTCTCTTTATTTATACTATATAGAATCTAGAGGAAAAACTCTTTTTAAAAAGCCTTAAATAAAATAAAATAATATAAGCTATCTTGCCGGAGGAAGCAGGTATATTATAAGCTACCAGCCTAATATTATAGATAGGTAGTAAGAATAAACTAGCTTAAATCCAGGAGATTTACACTGCCTAGTTAGTTTTAAGTTTTATACTAGTAGGATACTATTAATAGATCTACTGCCAGTAATATCACTAAGATAGTAAAGCAACTCTTATAGGGTATATCAGCCTGGCTAATATCAACTGAGCCCTCTATAAGAAAGTCCCTACTAACCCGAGCTTATATATACCCGCTGATATCCTCAGGACTTTAAAGGGTTATTTTTAGCTGTAGAGGCTAAAAAGCTTCCCCTCTACTAACTGGATATTAACTATAAAGTAAACTTATAGCAAGGCTCTAAGAGGGACGAGCTCTCTTTATTCTAGAGACCTCTTTATAGTATATTTTCGGAGGAATTACTAGTTTTATAGAAGATCTTATTAAATTACTTAATAAGGATATATATAAGCTAGTAGCTTAGCTACTATAGCTCTAATCTTATTTATTAAGAAGCTAGAAGGCAGCTTTTATTTTACTATAATTACTATACTCTTAATATAATTATATAGTAAGACTGCTACCCCTACTTCTTATTATTAAGATCTTTTATAATCTTATAGAAGCTATTAGTTTATTAAATTAGATATAATTGCTACCTTCTATAAGATTTAAATAGCTTCTAGCTATAAGGCTAAAATTGCTTTTTATACTTATTTTAGCTTCTTTAAATAGTTAGTATACTATTTAGACTTAGTAGTACTTCTACTATATTTTAATATTATATTAATTATATACTATAAAAAAGCTTAATAACTTTATTATAATATATCTTAATAATATATTAATTTACTTTTAGGATTTTAATAACTATATAAAGAAGGTTTAGTATATACTTAGTATACTTATAGTAGCTAGATTAAGTTTAAATTCTAAGAAGTATAAATTTATAGTTAAGAAAGTTAAATATCTTAAGTTTATTATTATAATAAAAAAGAGTATTTTTTACATTTAAATAAGCAGTAAGCTATTTATAAATAGTAGGTATTTATAATAATAAAAAGAATATAAAGCTTTTTAGAATTTGCTAATTACTATTATATTTTATATTAAACTTCTTTAAAATTATAATATTACTAATTAATCTTATTAAAAAGAATATACTCTAGTTTTAAAGCTAATATAAAAAGGCTACTTTCTAGAAGCTATATTACTACTTCTATAAGATACAGTACTAGCCTAGTAGAACTCTAATTAAAAAACCTTTTAAAAATTAACTCTTTAGTTATACTTTTAGTAGCACTTTCTTATAAGAAAACTTATAGAGAGTTTACTATTTAGTTATATTTTATTATAATAACTAAATAAGTATAAGTATAATTATTCTATTTATAACTAAAGATACTTATAATTATAAATTACTTAAAGAAATAAAAGTAGAGCTATATAGCTATAAGTTTTTTATAGTAATTATAATTATAAAAACTTAATTTATTTTATAAAGAAGTAGTAACTCTTTAAATAGTAAAGCTATTAATTAAGAATCTATAACTATATAACTTTATCCTTTAATATTAACTTAGCTATAAGAATATTATAATTAATATACTTAGCTACTATAAGTAAGATATTCTATTAGAATTAGAAATTACTATAAATAAGAGTACTATATATAACTAATCCCCAATATAATAATTTTATAAAAGGCTCTTATTTATATTATAGCTATTATAATATAACTAATTATAGTATTTCTTATATATTTTAACCTCTAAGTACTCTAGGAGGAAATTATTAGCTAGAATAAAATTTACTAGTTTACTTTTATTATAGTAGCCTAGAAAGCCTATTACTTTTCTTTAAAATTTAAGTTATAAGTAATATTATAAATATAAAATAAGCTCTTAAAAATAGCTAATTTATAAGAGTAACTTTAGTTCTAAGGGGTATAACTTAAAAATCCTAAAAAGTTATTAAAACTAGCTATATATTTATATTATCTAATTAAAACATAATTTTATTATATTAAGCTACTCTAGTTAAAATAGTATAATATATTATAAGTAATATTAATTCTAGTTAGTTTCTTATAGCTTATTTATATCTTTAT
>NW_025764648.1:0-6221 GCF_021365365.1 Ilyonectria robusta | reverse complement strand
CATGCTCGTCCTCTCCTGGAGCGGCCCGAACGGCCGGCTGTGGGCGTCGTGAGGGTGCGGGCTGGCCAGGAGCAGGCGTGTCATCAGCGGCATGCTCTTCAGGCCGTCCACGCATCGTTCGAAGAACAGGTGGTCGAGGTTGGCCGTCAGCCTCTGGAGCACATCGTCCTCGGGCCCGGGCATCCGGCTGCAGAGGTGGATCCGGTGCAGGTCTCGGCCGTTGAAGTGGGCGGTCCACCCGGACCGACGGAGCCAGGTCGTCGTCTCGTGCCTCAGGATGCCCTCCGCGAGCACCCTCTGCAGCTCCTCCTGCCGGCTCTGCTCGTGCTCCCACTGCTCCTTGATCTCGGCGATCAGCCTGGAATCCTGCTGCTGTCTGCCGCCGCCGCCGCCGCGTGCCTCCTCGGCATCCATGTCTGAATCCACCTCCTCTCCAGCATTGGCCTGGGGCGGCCCGGTGGTGACGCAGAAGTAGTGGATAGCGCTGCCGGGCACGGTGAAGAAGGTCTGCAGCTTTACCTTGGACCAGTGGGTTGGATCGGCCCGGCTGACCTGCCACTGATGCTCTTCCTTACAGTGGACCTTCAGCCTCTTCCGGCTCGTGGACATAAACCGGCACTGCTGGAAGTCTTGGCACGCAAGGCCCTTGTGAACGGTGAGGCCGTCAATAGCTGCAGTTGGATTGGCGGGTCCATATTGGAAATTGGCATTCGAAGGGCGGTCCAGCTCCAGTATGTTGTATTCGGCAATAATTGTATTCCGGACTTGGCAGCTAAGGTCGGCATGTTGTCTGGATAGGTGGCTCGAGAGGGCTGATACAGCAAAGCCGTGGATCTTGCAAATAAGTACCTTATGCTCGGGGGAATAGACAAGCCAATCTGCTGTTGCCATTTCGAAGGAGGAGAATCTCTCTTTTCCCCCTCTCTTTCTCTTCCTCTCTCTCTCTCTCCTTCTCTTTCTCTTTCTCTTCCTCTCTCTTTCTTCTTCTTTTCCTCTCTCTTCCTCCTTCCCTTTTCCTCTCTCTCTCTCTCTCTCTTTCTACTTTCTCCAACTTCTATCTCTTTCTTTTCTTCAACAGGGGAGGAGGACGAGCAGGAGGGTTACCTTCCAGCCAATCAGAGCAGGCGGCCTTGGGGTCGGGGAGAGGGAAAGTGGGGACAGAGGAGGCAGGGTTGGGCAGGGTTAGATATGCATAACCCTGGGGCGAAGACGACGGGCTCGACGTGAGGGTTAAGTTGGGTTAGGGAATGGCGCGCGCGCAACAGCGTCAATTGGCAGTGCAGCCGGCGTCAGGAGGAGCGGCCGCGCGCGCACGAAGGGACGGCGGTGTTTTCCTGGCAATAGCCACGGCGAGAAAGGAGGGAAATTGAGGAAGCAGGCGGCGGCGGTATTTGGCGACGGGTATTTGGGCCCCCCTGTTTTGGCCCCCACGCTAGAATGGGTGGGCAGAATCGGCTCACCGCCCGGTATCTGACGCCGGATACCGCGAACCTAGTCGGTTAGGGACCTATTAAAGGTCTATTTAATTAAATAGTATTAGCTAAAAAAGCTATCTATTTTACCCAGCTATCTAATTTATCCAGACTCTAAATCTAACTCTTTTTAACCCTTCTAATATAATACTATTACAGTTATTACAGCTTTATTTCTAGATGGGTTATATATTCTTAATATTCTCTACTTACTTTCTTACTTAATTTTTAGAGGTTATAATAGGGTATAAAAGAACTAATAAAAAGAAGCCAATTCTATAACTAGAAATAAGAAGTATCTTAACTAAAAGAATAAAATAGATATACCTAATCTCTAGAAGTAATAGTACTTTTTAGCTACTTTAAGAATTCTTTAATTTATAGTATTAACTACTAGCTATAAAAATAATAGAGAGATATAAGAGATTATAAGAAAAGTTTTAACTTTCTAATATTAGGGTATTATTAGAACTTTGATATTAACTGTATATATATAATAGTTAACTGCTAAATTTATACTAATAAGACTATTTAATTAAATAATAGAGAATAACTTAATACTAATAAAAACTGAATTAATAAGGTCTTTTCTATATAAAGAGAGATAGAAACTTTAAATAATAAAATATTATAGCAGTAAAGCTAATACTTCTTTAATATTTAAGTATAAAGTACTATTTTAATAAAGTATTATAAGAAAAAGAAAGGTTAACCTTAAATAATATCTTAAACTTAAAATTAAATAACCTAGAAAGCTAGTTAATAAGCTAAGTAGCTTCTAGCCTGATATTAGCTATTAAGGTTTTTAATAGTAATTTAACTAGGTGGGGAGATAATTAGCTGGATATAAAAGAATATTAGCTATAAGTAGGTTATAATTATTCTTATAATTAAACTTTAGCTTATTATAAAAGACTAAGTAATTATAATTATAATAGTTAGATTATACTATTAGTAGAAATATAAAGAGTGCTAAATATAGCTTTTTATTTTAAAAAACAATATATATAATAATTAAGACTTTTCTAATAATAATAACTGCTTATTATCTTCTCCTTTTATACCTTCTTTTTATAAATCTTTAAGATTTTTTAATAGTTCTTCTATAAATTTTAATATTATTACCTTAAAAGGCTACTATAAAACCTACTTATTACTAGGGGATCCTGTAATAATTATAGATTTTTAGTAGTAGAAGAGTTAAGTATAAGTCTATCTAATACTACTTATAATAATAATAACCTTACTCCAGTTAAATTAGAGAATTTTAAGAGTATTCTATCTAACCTATTTTTATCTTCTTAAATTATACTAAAAGATATTACTATATTTAGTAACTCTACTAGATTATTTAATTAGATAGATATAAATAATATAGTTCTTAGTTAGATAGCTAAAATTTCAGCTAGATTAAATTAGTATAAGAAGAATATAAAAAAATCTCAAATATAATTTCAATTCTAGCTGCTAAGTATATTAAGAGCTTAGCTTTATAGATTTCTTTTAATAATAAATTTAATAGCTATAATATTATAAGGTTTCTATAATATTATAATTATTATATAATAATTAATATATAAATAAAGATAACTAAAATAACTATATTAACTTCTATATAATAGAAATTATTACCTTATAATTAGAAGGTATATAAAGTTACTACTTTAAAAATAAGCCTAGATAAATTTTTTAAATAAGTTTAAATACTAAATAAAAACTAAAAGCAGTTATTTAATAACTAGCTTTTTATAAAAATATAGAATAGTTAGATAAAATTATATTATTATTATAAATTAGCTTAATAATTATATATTTCTTTATAAAAGATTAACTTAAACTATTAGAAATAGTTAATTATCTAATTAAAGATAATCTTTAATATTATACCTATTAGTATCTAGTAAAGCTTTTATAAGAGCCTAAATAAGTTATCTAAAGCTATTAGATCTATAAAATACCTCTTTTTATATAAGAAGATTAAGTTTTTTATTAATAGATATATTAGTATTTAAGCTAGAAGTATTCTATATTAACCTTTTTTTTTAAAGCCTAAACTTATAAAACTTAGAGGAATACTTAAATAAACTAAGCTCCTCTAATAATACCCCTTTTATAATTCTTAAGAAAGAGTAAAATAAGATTACTGGAATTAATTAAATAATCTAGCTTATCTAAGAATTAAATAGCTAAAGATTAATATATCCTAGAGTAATAAGCAGGTAATTTAGATATAAAAGTAAATTAACTACTATTTAATAAGAAATATAAATACCTTAATAAGATAAGAATTAAATATATACTCAGTATTATTTAATTACTCAGTAGATAATAAGAATATTTATATAAATACCTTTATAAGTAGTTATAGCTATTTCTATTATAGTAAGATTAAGTATAATATAAAGTTATACTTTAATTTCTAATTTAACTAGAAGAATAGCTATACTAATTATAATATCTATAGTAGTTACACCTAAATTAAAAGAACTAAGAATTAACTAATTCTATTTATTCTAATAATTTAATTCCACTAAAAATATAAAGAGGTTATATATAGATAGGTACATAGCCAGATAAGTACAAAAGATACTATAGAAGCTATATTAAGATTAAAGCTTATAGACTTTAATTATACCTACTACTCTACTCTATCTATAGTATATCTATTACAAAACCCTAGTACTAGGCTAGTATAACCCTCATAAAGTAATATCAGAATAATATCGGAATAATATTAGCTTAGTTTAGTATATTGGGGTAGTCCGGGACCTACCTATATTATAACTATCCTCCCCTCTCTAAGGCACTATTCTTAGCAGCTAAAGCTATTATATATAAGCATAATAGGCTTGCTTTTCCTGTAAATCCCCCGAGAAAGTAGGATATACAGCTGATATTGCTAGATAGCCATTGCTAGCTATAGTAGTGCAGCGCCTAGCATGCATAATCCATATTATTTTATTTACCTTCCTTTTCAAGTTAGATTGCTATTTCTTTTCCTTTTCTTTATACTTGCAATACTCCTACTTTTCGTGCCTATTACCCTTATCTTTACCTACAACTCGCCCGCAACTGCCGATTTTTTTATCCTCCACACTTTCGCCTTGCCTCTTTTCATCGTATTTTCTTCCTGCATTCATCCACTCTTCCCCTAGTCTTTGCCCGAGATGCCGCCTTCCCATACTACCGCCTGTAAGTTAAAAAACAAGACCAAGACCAAATATTTTTCCCAAACCACTATCTTCCCTACTAACAAAGATTAGTGCATATATTATTTCAACTCGGCGGTAAAGGGCTCTAAGAATGCCCTAAAGATAAAGGTTTGCGCCCGTCTCCCTATTGAGATTATAGCGATTGACTGTAGTTTTGGTGATGCTTCGTCGGCCTGTTGCCAACAGTATATTAAGTGTAGCAATACCTGCACCCTATAAGTTATTATACTCTTCTTCCTCTCTTATCCCTCTAACTTTCCCCTGGGGTTTATCTGCTAATCTCCTGTATAAAGCCCTTCTACTGGTCTTAATGGTAATATGCGGGATCTCAACTAGTTGTTGACTTATATCAATACTCTTATCTCTGCCAATATCCCTAATGATAACGCTAACACCGCCGTAGCCAAGAAGGGGGATAAGTATCCCTACCTTTTTGCCCGTCTTATGCATACTCGTCTCGTAGGTCTCGCCACCGACTTGGGTGATACTTTCTATACTATGGAGATGGTATACCATCGGGCCTACAGCCTAACTGAGTCTTAGAAGTCCGCGGGGGTAAGGTTTCCATCTAGTAGTAATTCTCTTAGTTTTTACTGATATTTTTCTTATTATAGGATGGTCCTGCTGCCTACTGCTTTTATATTCTAGAGTACTGCTATCTACTAGTTGCCTAGTATCCCAGCCCCGCTGCCTCTGCTATATATTATATATTCCCAATAGGTTTATTAGGTTTTTACTAATACTTCCTTCTATATCTTAGAGTGTAGCTATTTATGCTTATTAGGAGTAGATATAGATTTTTTGCTTATAGTATAAGGATATTAGTTGGGTAGTATGGAATATTGTTCTTTATACTTTCTAGGAGGGTCTTATTGAGATTCTTAATTTTAATAAGCATGCTAATATTATAATAGTAGAAAAGCTCCTCTTAGAGGTTTCTAAGTTTATTGCTAACTAATTAGTAATATTTTATAGGCTTAACGCCCTAAATTCTTTAGTCTCCTTATATAGAATAATGCCCTTTAGGGTTTTTTTATTTATTTAATTAACTACTAGCCTGCTATTTCTATAGCCGCCCCCTCTTTTAGAGTCTAACTTTTTTTTTATAATTTAATAACTATTTATTTTTCTTTTATTTTTCTTTTATAAGACTTTTACTATATATCTAGATTATATTAAAAGTATTTATTATATTCTCTTCTATTACTTATTAATTATACTTAGTAGGCTAGTTCTTTTACTTTATAAGATAGTATAATTCCCTATATAGAGTCTTCTTTTTCTTTACTAACTTAACCTTCTATTTTCTCTTATTATCTTTTAAGTTTAGCATTATAAAGAAGTTACTTTATTCTCCCTTATATATTGCTTATAATTCTAAAAGGCTAATATAAAAGATATTATAGATGCATATATATTTGTCGGGGAGTATAAGTTAATATGCTTATATGCCTATAGCATTAAGAACTCAAAATAGTTTAATATAGCAAGGGATAAGCTTCTTTTTTTCCCCCTTAAGCTTAAGATTCTTAGTAGA
>NW_025764647.1:0-6454 GCF_021365365.1 Ilyonectria robusta | reverse complement strand
CCTTCCCATGGTTGGTTGCTAGGCAGGTTCAGCAAGCCACTGAGTCGCACTCTGTGCATACTAGTTTGACATATCACATACGTGGCGCTCATCACCTGGTTCAGGCCGCCCTGTTTTCAAGCCTTTGAATTTCTGCCTTGGCTGAAAGTGCACCTACAGTGGCACTGCCGGAGAGGTCAAGGTTGGCGAGGCGAAGTCACGACTTGTCACTGTACATGCACTCGAGTGGGCTCCCATTGAAGCTAGGGATTGCGCCCAGCAACGAAAGAGGACATCGCTCTCCAAGGTCACTGGCGACTCCCCTCCTCAGCATCTTTTGCAATCAAGGGCCCTCAGCTGGGAGCTTTTCGATAACATGGCGAACGAGTACCAAACAGAAGCACCTGCTGCGGTCGATGCTAAGTATACTCATACGCGCCGATGGAAGTAGTCGGCCAATGTGATCCTTATAGGCACATCCCAGAGTGGCAAAAGCACCCTTACCAATAGATTCAGGTCTCTTGCCGTAGGGCTATATCTTCTTCCAGATCTAGCCGGGGTTGGCAAAGGCATATTCTCTTGTACTAGAGATCCATTCCTATATAAATTTGATATATCCATAACGGATTATATTCTTATAGAAGGCCTAAGAGATATTCTAGTTGAGTTAGCTGATGATAAGGGGAGTATTTTCAACTTAAGCCTTTAGAAATAAAAAGATCTATAAGTATAAGAACGAGATCCCTATGTAAACATAGCCTGTATCTGCCTACTTAATACTTCTAGCCTTAATAATAATAAGCCTAAAATAAATATAAAGAATATTAAAAAGGTTCTTTAAAAATTAAATATCTATGCTAAGTTGATTGAGCTTAATTAGTATTATATTAGTATTGTTATATTTATTATTAAGTTAGGTATTAGCTTTAATATTAGTATATAGAAGTAATATTACTACTATTAGTATTATATATCTAATCTTTTTAGTAGTATTGCTATTATTAATATTAACTTTAAGCTTAAGAATTAGAAATCTAAATATATAAAAAATATATTAAATACCATTACCTTTAGGGGCATAAAACTTTCTTTGTATAATATAAAGATAAAATAGCATTATAAAGCTTAAGCTGAAATCTTCTATTCCAACTCTATATACTTTTTTATTAACTTAAAACTAGCTTCTAGAAGCTTTTTCTAGGAATTTATATCTATAAATACTCTATATAATATTCTTCTCTACTTAAGGAGCTAGGGAAAGCTGCTAATTAAAAATATCTGCCTAGTAAAGCTTTCTTAGATAACTGCTATTAATACTTAAGTAGCTAGGTATCTATATAATATATAAAGTTTTTAGGGGAGAGAAAAAAATCATATTTTCTAATTTATATTAATAATAACTTAAAGTCTTATTAGATATAAGAAGAACTACCTAACATAGAAAAACCAGATTAAAGAACTTAAGGTAAAATTAGCTATCTGGGACTTGGATATTTAGTTTGACTTGAATATATACTTACTAACTGCAATTATAAGTATATCATCTAAGGTATGGAAGTTTATTATATTTTCCAGCTATAAGAATACCTTTAAGATTAAAAAGAATATCTTTCTATTTTAAGTCTATACTTCCAATAGTAATAACATAACCTAGTTATCCAAGTACAATACTTCAGAAGTAAATACTACCTAAAAAGAAAGATATAAATCTAAATAGCAAAAGGTTCCTAAATTCTTAGCTCATTCTTATATAAAAAACTTAGTATATTATGCTAGTAAGATTAATAAGATGATAAAAAAGATAGATAAGCTACTAGACAATATTAAGAAGACCCGGGATATCATCAATAGGAAAACCAAGCTTTTATTGCAGTTAGGTAATATAGCTAAGGAAAATCCGCAGCTGGTATAGCTTACTAAGTAACTCGCCCAAGCTAAGAAGTTTATTAGATTGCTCTAAGAGGAAGAAGTCCTACTAAGCTAGGGATTCACCCAGTTAGCTATAGCGCAATATAGTAAGTTATTAGAGAAGGTTAGATATAGCAAGATACTGGATTTCGTTGCAGAGTAGAATCCCAAACTCAAGTCTGCCTTTAAAGTTACAGTAGCATATTTAGCTAGAAGTAATCGAGGAGCTATATAGTAAACAGTTCTACCAAGTTATTATAAGTTTTTTTTAGGAGCTGCTAGTCTCAGTATATAAATAACACAATATTTATTTCCTAATATGCTCTTTTAAATATAAGCTATATTAATAAGTATTATAATATATAAATTATTCATTAAGTACCATCTCCCCCAGCTCTCTAATATCCTTAAGCTTAGCGAGTATTATAAGATATAGTTCTATAGTACTACTTGCCTCCGCCCTAATTAGAGATCTAAAAGTACTAACTAGAAGCCTGTCGTCCCGATTCAAAAAGTCCATCACTAGCTTAGCCGCCTTTTACTCCCAAATTACTTACTATAGCTCCTTATACGCCATATTGCTGCTATAAAGTATCTCTTATTTAAAGGTATTTGCTATTCTACAAAACGCTAGAATTTACTCATTAACCTCCCCGCTCTCTGGCCAACTTGTTAATATAGGCTACGGATCTGCATTTAATTCAAGATCTTTAAATTTATTAATTAGTTTACGCAGGCCAACTAATTGGACTATTTTAGGCTTGAATTCAACTTTGATATATGCATCCTGCTAAAAGTTGAGCATGAAAATAGCTGATTGTAGCTTCGCTGCTCTAATAGGCGGATTTATCAATTAAGCTATAATAAGTTTAATTCCCTGGGCGATACCTAGCTGGACTGCTAGGGATTTGTAGACAATATTATACACATAGATATTTACCAGCATTTCTATAGCTTCTTTTCCCAGCCGTAACTTAAACATATCTCTCTCAAGCTTGCCTAGGGGTAATACCGTCCAGGGGACCTTGGCTGTAAGTTGATAGCCAAAGATTGCAGCAAGAGGACTATTAATAGTAAAGAACTTAACCAGTTTCTGATTTTCAACTAGCAAAATAGAATATCCCGATTTTTATATAGCTGTCAAATTATAAGATAGGGCTTAAATGTTTGCCTCGTTAGTGGTAATTTGGCTTTTTAATTCCAAAATATCTAGATTCGCCTTTGCAGCCTTATCTACATTTTCCTACCACCTCCTCTTCCGCGGTGCCATCTACAACTTTAGTAATGTAATCTTACTCTTATATTTGTTGCTCTTTTTAGCCAGGAGCGTAACCTTGCCGTAAGACTTATAAAACTAGTGAGGTTATAGTGTAACAAAGTAATAAGTTGCTTCCTGGTTCTCGCCCTCCCAGTCTCTATCTCTATCGTAGGACTTGTCAATGCATATAATAGGTACCATGGTATTAAAAGAGAATATTCGCCCGCCGCCACTGCCTACATTCATCTCCGTCCAGCCCTCCTCACACGCACCTTCAATCTCGCTAAGGTTATCGCAGTTAATCTCTTCGATCTTCATTTCGTAGTCATCCACTTATTTCTTACTAAGGCCTATGTTGAAATTATATTGTATAATATCTATTTCTAATCCTGCTATCTTCTTGCAATACTCCTTAACCCTAGAAATAAGCTCAGCTTTTATATACTATAGTACTTTTACTAAGGCTTAGTCATTGCACTTATACTCGGGAGACTTAGCATAGTAAAGATTCGAGAACTTAATAGGAGATACCGTCACTAGAGATTTAAATAAACCGGAGAGAGTATTATTAGCAAAGTAAAGATCTAGCGGAAAATCCATAAGTAGAGTATTATCAACAAAATGGTAAGTAGCGCTAGCAGGACCAAACTAATCAAACTTGTATTACCAGACTTGACATATATCGGAGGCTCGATCATCTATATTAATATGGGTATGGATGATGTAGTATTGCAAATTCTATACTATTAATCGGACCGAGAAGCTTAGTAATGAGACCATTCTCTTTACTAGCTCTTGGAAATCGCCACCATAATTGGTATCGCGCCGGACGACGAAGCATATCGCGTGCACGTCCTCAACCTCTTGCAGGATAAGAAGGATTCTGAGCTTATGGCGCTCGTCAGTGGTGTTTCCTAAGTCACTCAAGCCGGGCGTGTCGATGAGCCGCAACTATAGGCACTCTTTAGAATCCTCAACGTCGTGGCCCAGCCTAAACTCATCGGCGTCGTTGAATTTGAAGTCTTCGCCAGGGACGACATAGGCGCTATTTTGCCATGACGCGTCTTCCGGGCCGTCAATTTGCCGTAGTCGATGGGTTCTCAAAGGGATGTCGACGTTGTATTAGGAGTAGGTCTGGGTCTCGGAGAAGTTGCCCTGACCGATTCCCACTCGGCAAGCCATCTCATCCTCACCAGCATACTGTAGGATTTGTTGAACCAATGAACTCTTGCCATTTTGGGTCATGCCGATAAAAATAATATTCTTTCTCGACGATATATTGAAGACTAACAGATGGGTTTAATGATTGTAACAAGGACACAGATGAGAATTCGAAAGATTATTGAATGAGGATGGCCCATCGGGCCGGCAGCGTGCACGGTGCATCAGGCCACCTCTATCTAGGTATGTGTTCGCATGTACATGCACAGACAGATGAGTACTGAGACATCACAGGGGGCTGTGTATTCCAGGTTGCAGCTCCAGACCGACAAGCCACACCGTCGCCGCTGGAAGGTGCCGTCTATACGAGGTCTCGGCCTGCCCGCTTTCCCTTTAAGAAGCTGCAATTGGCTAGCACACCATCTTTTGTATAGGTTAGTTGGTGCCTATCACATCTCGGCTTATAACTTCAGCCATACATTCCGTTAGACAAACACTAATGCCGTCCGAGATCTAGGCAGCTACCTCGTTCCAGCGCACATATGTTAGGCCTCACAGGGCCGACCAACGGGTAGAACCTGTCCGTGTTGCCTCTACATAATCGTGCAATCACCGCATGCCTAGCACCAGTCGCCATCAGCCACAAAAGGTCAGAGAATGACGCAATCATCGTTCTGCGCTAGAGCCACAGCAACGCCAGGAATAGCCTGGGCGAGGGCATAGACGAAGAGTTGCACCTTTTCGATTCCCAAGTCATCTCAGCGGTGAATGCTGCGTCTGGGGTTGGGGAGTGACAGTGAAGGGCCTACTTACAGTCGAGTTCTCCAATTGGACCTGCTCTTTCTCGTACTTGATTATCTTGTTATTCAGCGCCTTTATCTCACTGGCAGTCTCTGTGCGCTCCTGCCGGAGGTCATTGATCTCCTCCTTCAGCTTCATGATCGTCTCGCTCAGGTCCGCGTCCAGTTGCTTTCCGGCGGAAGTAAGTCCAATCCTGCCGTGGGTTTCGATCAGCTCTTTCTGGACCTGCAATTCGACAGGCGACGTGAACTTAGACAGCATCCGGACGATTTCCAACGCCGAGGGCCGGTTGTTGTCGTGACGAACGACCTTGGCCCCCTTGGCCACCATGTCCCCCCACACGTCAGGGCGGTTCTTGCGTTGGTTCTGGCGCGATGTGGCCTCCTTCTCTGCGACGTGGCTCCACATAGTCGTTGCGATGACAACTCTCTCGTAGGCATCCTCGCCCAACAGCTTCTTGTAAACCCTGGTCCGCTTCATCTCGCTGCCCTGCAGCCGCGGCTGACTGATGGGCTGGAGAAAAATAACTCCCGTGAGCAGGATGCCGTTCTCATAGGTCTTGGCCATATAGCTGGCGACGAGCCCGAGGATATCGGAATCTGACTTGTCGGAATCGTCGAATCCTGGGGTGTCGATCAGTGTCACCTTCTGCTTATCCAAGTTGAAGGTAACGGGTATCACGTCGCGGGTACCTAACAAGATCCCACGAGAGTCAGCATTCTTCCCTGCGTTTTCCTGTCTTTCGTAGTCATTTTCTAACCACTTACACGAGTCGATGTCGTGTCCGATCTCGAGATCATTTCTGCCGCTGGCCTTGGAGATGAACGTCGTCTTTCCTGCCCCCGTGACGCCGATGACGGCGATTAAAATTTGGCCGTCAGAAGTCCGCCTTGCCATGATTGTTACAATTAAAGACCCAAGGCGCTGTTGTGCTGGGGAGATCTGAGGGAAGGAATCGTGAAAGATAGAGAATTTGTATCTGAAATGAACGGAGAGGCACTCGGGTAGGGCAAAGAAAGGGTGGAGGGGGTCTTCAAAGCTAAAATGCCCATAGCATCAGCCACCAATCTCCCTGTGTTATGACCATTTTGAACTGGTACATGTAGGTACCTGAATACATGTGAAGTCTTGTACCGGGCTCTACATAGCCACATGACCATCCCATCGTTGACGTGTTCTGGGCGCATTCCTCCTGCAGGGTGAGGAATTTTCATGAGTCTAGATTTCATTAGCGCCTTTAGCTCTGAAAGGGTATTCCAAATGAAGGTGCGATGTCTTTGACGCCTCAGCGGAATTAGCCCTATTTCTGCCCAACCCTAGAGCCTCAGCTTTCGATATCTGTCGTGT
>NW_025764646.1:0-6499 GCF_021365365.1 Ilyonectria robusta | reverse complement strand
ATAGGCATCTTATAGAGGGGTGTTACGAGCCCTGATTCTGTGTGGCATCTCATTGGATTTGTGTATATTCTGAGTTGCATATGATCCCCGCTCTGAGTCCCTGTACATCCTTATACTGAAACCAGCTAGAAGGATATAGCTATAGCAGTCACACGCCATATACACGCCCAGCTACCCAAATACACATCGTGACAAGGGGAAGGGAGTTTTTAAAATACTGTTGGATTGACCCTCGGGTGACGGAATAAGGGCCGGATAGGCACAATCCTCTGATTCAATACCCTGATCTTAGTCATAGAGGGGGGTGAGATTGACAGGAAAAACCCCTCACACAAAAGAGGGGGCCGGAAGCAAGGAAGAAGATCATCAATCAATACAATCATCTTTGGTCTCCATCGTCTTGATCATTATTGCCCTAATTGACTTGGCCGTACCGGATCCATCAATTAACAGTCAGATTCGCGCTCGCACAAATCCTGTAAAGAACCTGGGTTCGATTCCCAGCAGCACAGACCATCTCTATTACCTCCTAGATTAAATTCTAGCTAGTTGAATGGAAATTCTCAACGAAGCAAAATAGGGGTAGGGCTCAGCTTAGAAGATGAAAAAATCATCTTCAAGCTGTGGGGGTGTGTTGGATTATGGACCTAATTAGCACTGGCTACAGTAATACTTAGGGTACCTTATACTTTTGGCTTAGCTGGTTAATCCAACAGTAACCAGTACTCCCGGAGATACCGACTCCGTGGACTTGGAAATCCCCCAACACGGCAGTACGTATTTGCCCCAATTCGCGCTCCGAAATTCCGGATTTGCCGACCTAGCAATCCGACTGGCCAGGCGCTGGATCGGTACCCTTCAAGATTATCTATATGAAACTTTCGAATGACGAAGCCAACCATAGCCGGCATTATGTCGCGGACTTTGAGTCTTGGCAGGATATGGTAACCTAGCCATGTCGCACGATACTCAGTACGTCAAGTGGCCAAGGAGGACAAAATCGTAACGGGATATACAGATGCCAGAGGGTCATGAGCGCATGCTGCTGTTGGGCAACGGATAGAAACTGGTGATGATAGGATGAATATCAACAACAGCAAATGAAAGCCACCATTTCCAAACTGATTGTGAGAACCACAAGACTCCTTGGTGTCAACAGACTCTACTGATATTATTCCGAATCTATTGAACCTCGATTGAACCTCGATTGATGCTAGTAACATGAAACACGTGTGCTAGCATCCACCTCCTTTTCACTCAACCGCCGGCGTTCCATGGAGGCTAGCGGCAAAACGTCCAATCTTGTCTTTCAATTCCCCACAAAGCAAGATGTTTTTGTACGCAGGTTTCGAGCTCTCCGATTTCTCAACACTGCCACCATTTGGACCAAAAACCATGATCTTAGCCGATCCATCCAGTTTCTGATCGTATACGCTCCAAGGCTGGCCTCCATTTACAAATAATAACCAATATGATGCTATCGTCTCAGCAAGCGCTGCGAGATTGTCGGGCAAGTGACTTTGATATGTAAGGAAGACGTAAATCAAGTCTACCGCGTGATGAGCTTTTCCTGTGAGTCAAGCCGTCAGCGTAAATTGATCTGGACTGGAAATTGGACACATTGTGACCTACCCTTGTGAGCGCCATCAAATGGATTTCCCTCAGTCAGATGGTAGTAAAACACGTCGCCATTTGAAAAGGACTTTGCAACCTCGCGCATTGGCTGTGACCATTCGGCGTCCGATAATAGCTTAATTAGAGAAGCAAACAACTCCTCGTAAGACGAATCGGCCGATATTCCATATGCTTGAAGAACGGCTTGTGCATCCTGCTCACCGAGAACTTTTGTAGCCAGACTTTGTACTTTGTCGAATGTCCACTCGTGTTTGGATAGTGGCATGGAAAAGATCAAGCCTTCAGCTGCACAATCACCGATGAGCAATCGTTTAAGGCTGGGGTGGTATTGCTGCTGGGACAGGCTGGAGACAGAGCAATTTGTAGCAAGGAAATAGTCGTCCACTGTCGCCTGCCACGCCGGGACCGGGCCACTTCCGAGCGCGATGTATGACAAGACAAGGTCGTCTGCAGAGATGTCGCGGAGGGCCTTTAAATTTTCAGAAGATTTGTCTGTGTCGATCTTGAGATGAGCTAGCAACTTCTCGTATACACCTTGTTGATGTTTTGCCGTGCGAACGGTGAGAGACCCAACGCCAGATTGCAAGATGACTTGGTTGAATGGAAGGGCCGACTTGAAGAGTTCGGAGCACAAGGTGATATGCGTGTCAACTATTTCAGTATAGCATTAGTGTCGACTCATTCGAGAATGCAAGACGAAACCTACTGGATCCTGCGCTTTCTCCCATTCCAGTAACGCGATTCGGATCACCTCCAAATGCTTTAATATTTCGCTTGACCCACTCATACGCCAAAAGTTGATCTCGAATTCCGTAGTTACCATGTCCTTGATCTCCGGCGGCTTCGTTATCCTCTTTGATTGCATCAGAAGCTAGAAATCCGAATGCCCCTAGCCGATAGCTAAGTGGTTGAAAATCAATTTCAATCTTGCGAAGATTGGCCGAAAGTCGGGCACGACTTACTTGACGGTCACTACAACGACTGGTAGTTTCCTCTCAACAGAGAAATGAACGAGCGGGGCGCCATCTGATTTCAATAAGCATGGAGTTTCTTAATGTGCTTCCCGAGTGGTTGTCGAACTAACCATATCCTGGATCTGCCGCCGTTCCAACGCAATTTCCACCGCTTTGTAGACTCGTCAGTGAAGCTCGAATGGTCAGGGTGAAACATTATGATGCACGTACCCATGAATCCACACCACCACAGGCAGGCCGTTTGGTGGAGTGCTGCCTCCGGCGGGGCATGTAACATTCAGATTCAAACAACGGAATTCGTCAAATTCATAGGCATGCTGAGGGGGCAGGTGCTTCTGCGTGATAGGGTGCCCAATAGCCATCTTGGGAAATGGGCAGAGTGGCCTGGCACATGCATTAGCTTCCGTGGAGTCTCTGGAGTTCAAACACATACCCGTATTTTGTCCCGTCCCACTTGCCGTCTGGCCATGATGTTACGAGTTTTGCCTGTCGAAATCTGGCCGGAATTGAGCCATATGGAATTCCACGATATTGCTCGACGTTTCCGAACTCAGCAGGCACTAGTCCTTGCACAGATCCGAGTCCAGGAACCTGACGAATCATATTGGAAGTGAGCGTTGAATAAGAACGACCTATGTCTGGTCGCGAAAATGAATAATCTGGAAAGGCGATATTGAATGTGTTTTTCTAGGACTGAGATTCTCATCAAGTTCATGGATTTGTGAAGATTAAATACCCGTTCCCGAGGTTGGCATGCCAACGGGTAATGGGTGCGGTGCATCTTAACAGCGCTATTGCCGTGTGTTGGACGTGTTGCGGGGTCGGAATTTCACTCCGCAAATTCGGCCTTAGCTAGGCACCCGGCTAAACAACTAAATGAGGGGGTCGAAGCTTATATGAGACTGATCGACGAGACGCGTCGAATCAACCCAAACTTGGTGCGCCTGGGAAACAGAGTTTGTAAATTTTTCAATGGCTTCAATGCAACTCCTTATTTCTCGGCTCCTAATGGCGCCATCATTCGGACTCTCAGTGGTCATCTTGTTCGCCCTTGGGACCTTGACGCTTTTCATTTCCAAGATTCGGTACAATCATAAGTACAGATATCCAAACGTCGTTCCTGGATGGCCACTCATCGGGAACACGCTTGACTTGCCCTATCCGGCTGGAATGTTCACCCGCGAGCTGACCAAGAAGTATGGGGAAATGTGAGAACGTTCTACATTCTGCTCTCTAAGGACTTACCGTTGACGTGTTGTTCAGGTTCACTCTAAACATCGGAGGGAGGAAACTCGTCTATTTGAATTCATCCCGCACCGTTACGGATCTCCTCGAAAAACGCTCCGCCATCTACTCGTCGCGGCCATTCCGCCCCATGCTCAGCGAGATTATGTCTGGAGGCTTCCGCATCGTCTTAATGGGATATACAGCTCAATGGCGCAACCAACGGAAAATAATGCATTCAATCTTAAATGGACGACAAGCAGATACAAAGTTTGTTCCGTTCCAGAACCTGGAGGCAAAGCAACTTGTATACGAGATTCTTAAAGAGCCTGAGAATTTCCACAAAGCCAGCCAGCGTTTCTCGAATTCGGTTATTTTAAGTGTTATTTTCGGCCGGAGAGCACGAAATAATGACGAGCTTCTAGATTTCATTCTAGGATACACAAGCGTGCTTGGAGATTATCAGTTCAATCCTCTCAGAAGCCCAGCTGATGTGTTCCCATGGCTTTCTAAGTTGCCAAAGCCTCTGCAGTGGTGGAGGCCATTTGGAGAAGCCTTCTTCCGCAAACATGTAGAGTAAGTAATCAATTCCTGGTCGGCCTATTAAGATCGAACTACCTAAGCTGACACCCAACAGAATGTTCCAAAAGGAGTACGAGTTGCTCCTCGATAGGATGGCTAAAGGCACGGCAAAACCCTGCTTTGCAGTCGATGTGCTCCAGGGAGCGGCAAAGAAAGAATTTGAAGTCGACGAGACCGAGAAGATATACATATGGACAACACTGATTGAAGCCGGCAGCGATACGTCTCGCGTTGCTATTCTCCAGATGATTGCCGGGGCAGCTTGCTATCCCGAATGGGCGACGAAAGCCAGAGCTCTCCTCGATGAGGTATGCGGTGCTAACGCTGAGCGTCTACCTACTCTCGCAGACAGGTCGAGATTGCCATATATTACTGCTGTGATGAAGGAAACACTTCGCTGGAGACCGTTCTTGCAATCTGGAGTGCCACACGTTCTTACGCAGGATGATGAGTACGAGGGCTATAGATTCCCCGCCGGTACCGAATTCAGCTGGAATGCTTACTCTATTGCCCTGGATGAGAAAGAATATGACAATCCGATCAAGTTTTGCCCTGAGAGATTTATGAATGGGAATCTGGAAAAGTTTGCTCACGGCCATTGGAGTTTTGGGGCTGGTACGAACTGAAATCACGCTCTTGACATTATGAAGTACAGCTGACATGAATAGGTCGACGAGTATGCCCTGGACTAAATGTCGGTGCATTCAACGTGTGGATCGCAGCTGCTTGCATACTTTACTGTTTTGATATTGCAGAGGATCCAGTAGGTTTTGTTATACACGAGCGATTGTCCTTATACTGACTGGCAAAGAATTCTCCCATCGATACATTCAATACTCTCTGGGAAGATCCCACAAAGGCACCCTTCAGAGTGAAGATAACTCCCCGTAGCAAGGCACATATTCAATTGATAGAGAAGGAGGGAGCAATTGCTCTTGCGACTGAATATTGACACCATGGCGGACTTTTCCCCGTTGTTCGAGTAGCACTGGCTATGTTATGAGAATACCGCAGATAGCAATACAACGTCTGCGCGAAGCACATTCCCAGACCTCAACCTCAGTTCTAACACACATTTGGCACAGCGGTGACGTGTTTTGCAACTCCAAATTCTAGAGCATCATAAATTGAGTAGGTTGGATGCGGTGAGTTGAGCGAGAAATACTTGCCGCCCACGATGCTGCGGCGCTGGCCGGAAGTGCCCTCCGTATCAACTTTTATCACGACTACGCGCTCTGGGCCCGACAACAGCACAGTAGGATGGGATTGCGGGTAAGTTACGGATGATGCAGAAACTAGGTGGACATTGCTCTCGCAAGGGGTTTCAAAACCTCATTGGACTCGCAAGTCCCTCCTTCATGCGTAACGCGCGGAATCACGGCTTCCCGGACCTCTTCCTCACCCGACACCTGAAATCCGTCTGCTTTACAAACCACACGTTTTCCGTCCTACAAGGCCGTCCCGGATACTCGAGCTCGAAATCATAGTCTCGAACAAGTACTGGGATGACTTTGTACATCTCAAGTAAACTGATATTCTTTCCAAGGCATGTACGTGGGCCCGAACCAAACTAACGACATGTTAATTGTTGATTTCCCAGGAAAGTTATCTTAAGAGCAATGAGACGTACCGTCAGGAAGTAAGCTTCACGTCTCTTGACTGCTTCTGCGTCCTCAAGCCAGCGCTCGGGACGGAACACCTCAGCATCCTCTCCGTATACGTTCTTGTTCCTGCCCGCAACCCACGCATTGATCCCGACTGTGGTCTGGAGTCATGATTAGAATATATTTGGGTGTATGACAGTAACAAACAGGAACTTACTCCAGCCGGGAAAAAGCGCCCTGCAATCGTGGCTCCCCCGTCAGGCACGACTCGCCCCAGGATCAAACCAGTTGCTGGATGTATCCGCAATGCCTCCTTTATCACTGCCTGCAGATATGGCATATTCTGCGCCTGCTTGAAAGTAATCGGATCAGTGATATCTCCCCGCCTAACAGCGTTCTCCAGCTCATTCCGCAGCTTCGCAAGGACATCCGGAAACTTGCACAGATGGAAAATAACAGACGTGAGACTTATCGACGTGG
>NW_025764645.1:0-6844 GCF_021365365.1 Ilyonectria robusta | reverse complement strand
AGCTGCTATAGCTACGATATATTGTGCCGACTCTTCAATCTACTGCTGATAGCCTATATGCCGCTGGGCTAGAAAGGCACTGCGGCTGGCTTCGTCCCCATCTTTGCCTGCCTCGGCCTCTGTATCTCCATGGTAGTAATAGCAGTCGAGCTGCCGGGCAACTGCCTTGCAGCTTGCATAGCTGCAGCAGAAGATGATGCCCTTCTTGCCTGCCTTCAAGGTCCTCGCTTAAGCTGCTATATGCTGCTTTATCTCTGCAATGCCTTGGCTGCTGCGGACCTTATAGACTTGGAACTGCACGTTCAGGCGGTGGCTGGAGGCCCAGATGTAGATGGGGTTCTACAGCAGCATAGCAGCCTCGAGGGCAGCCTGCTTATACGGCAGCAAGGTGCCGGTAAGGAAGATAAGCAGGCAGGCAAGGCCCTGCAGCTGGATCAGCCCCTTCAGCTTGGTTCGATAGCTTAAGGCTGCCGTGAAGGTGAGGTGGCATTCATCGATAACTACTCGGTTAAGCTGGTTGCTGATGCTGAGGCCGGCTGCCTACTGCAGGAAGCTATTAGTGACGGCAGCCTCGGCCGATATTACTGTAACTGTAGGCCAGGAATCCTGAGCTTCTGGCCAGGTCTTGCAGTCTAGGCCGGCATCCTGATAGCAGCTGACAAGCTGGTCCTTGAGTGCCCGATAGGGCGCAACTACAATTGTTATGCCGGCTTTAGTTAGGAGGGCTGGCATTATAAAGATTAGGTTCTTGTTGGTACTAGTAGGCAGGATGGCAACGAGGGGGGTCTGCTTGGCTGCAGCCTGCTAGATAGCTTCCTTCTATGCTGCTAAGTAAAACTTAGCTGCTGGATTCTACAGGGCTTGCTATAAAGTCTATAGAAGGAGCTGGTTATCTAAGGCTCTAATTATGCCTCCTCTTATAGCTGTAACTGCAGCTGACCCGGCTGTCTGTAGCAGCCCTAGAGGCTGGATTCTTTTAAAGGCTTTCTACTCTTTAGCTCTGCCTCTTAGTTTTAGATTGGCCCTACTTTTCTTCTTCCCTCTGACTGTTTTTTTTATGCTAGTATGAGCTCTAGCTGCCTTAATCTTTATATTAGCTGCTACTGCTTCCTCTTTATCTTCTACTTCTTCCTCCTCTTAAGCTTTAATCTCTCCAGTCCTTCTAGCAGCTTCTTCTCTTTTTTCTATATAGCTAAGAAAGTGGTGTTAGTGCTAACTAGCCTAGCCAAAGACCTCTAAGAACTTAGAGGTTAGCTGCTTGAGGATTTTAATAGTCACTTTATAGCCGGCAGCTGTATGGCTTGTGTGTGTAGCAGCTAGATCCTCAACATTCTTATAGCTCTCGCCCTCTTTCTCCTTCTTATCCTCTGCCTGGTTGGCTGTGCTAAAATACCCCCTCTGGGGCCCTCGGGCGCGAGTATGCCGCTGGCTGACGGCAATAGCGATATGCCGCCACTGCTGCAGCGTAATCCTTTGGCCGATATAGTGCTGGGTCTATTTGGCAAGGGCTCGAGATAGCTAGTTGCTATTCCAGGGCGTACCGGGCTTTTCGTGCTGATGCCAGATAAAGTTGCTCGGTAGATAGACCTTATCGCGGAGGGCTAGCCGGCTGCTCTCGAGCCGGTTTGTAAAGGGCTGGATGTAAAGTATATATATTACTAGAAGCTGCCCAACCCGGCCCGGCAGCATCCGAGGGATAACCTTAGGGCTGTTGAAGTGGGCAAGGGATTTGTGATACTGGCTGACTAAGACGACCTTGCCGTCGATGATAAATACGCTGCAGTTCCGATTGATGCCGTTGACGAGCTGCAGCCCGGTGATTTCCGGCCCTCGAAGAGGCTGGTTGGTTAGATGGATGAGGACTAATAGCAGCTCTTGGAAGTGCTTGACCTGCTGTAAATACCGCTGGACCCGGGGCCATTTCCACTCGCCCTTGCTGTCGAGGAACTCCTTCTGCAGCGGGCCTGCCACAAGGCTCTGGAGTATTTCCTTTTCCCGCCCCAGCAGGCCGTTGGTATGCATAAAGGATTGGCCGCGCTGGGTCTGGGTCAGATCGTCGCGAATAGCTGCTAGAGGGATGAGAAAGCGGCCTCGAGCTTCAAGCCCGGCTGTCTGCTGTATATAGGGCCCGGCTGGCCCTGCTGCCGTATTGCAGCTGCTGCTGCTGGAGGGCCGGAATAGCAGTCTTTCCCATAGAAGATCTTCAGCATCTGCCGTCATTCTGGCCACTAGCTGCCGGATGCTATCTATTGCAAGAGGCTGACCGTGGTAGTAAAGCAGGGTTCCTTCAGCATTCCACAAGACTGCAAGCCGGCTGCCGGTCTCCATTGCAATCTTCCGACCGTAGAGCAGCAGGCTCAAGATATAGCCCATTGGTGCAAAGCTGGTCTTACATAGCCAGCTCTCTCTTGCTGCATGCAGTTGCTCGGGCAGATCTGTCAGTGCCGCCCGCTGGCTGCTGGGGATCGCCGCCTCGGCTACAACAGCTCGGCCTGTATATACGAGGCCGGCTAGAGTGCCTGTAAATAGATGGGCCGGCTGCAGCTGCCCGGTTTGCTTGTTGATCCCCAGGACGGCGACAAAGTGCCACAGCGGGCTCGCAAAGGGGTCGGCAGGAAGGCGCTGCATCCAAAAGCTGGCTAAAGCCTGTAGGACCTCTTCTTCAACCTGGGCTCTTATCTTGCTATTGTCATGACTGTTACTACAGCCGCCCTCATCGTCCTCGTCCTCATCGCTGTTGTTGCCGCTACTATAGCTGCAGCCTGCCGCCACGGCCTGCTCGAGCCGACGGGCAAGCCTTGCAAGCTGGCCTCGCTGCATTGGGGTAAGAATAAGAGCGTGCTGTGTGGCTAGCTCGGCCGGCTCAAGCGTCCGAACCCGTAGGCAGTAGCAGAGAAAGCGCTTGCTATAGCGCAGATATCGATCCATGCTGTCCTTTTCCTGCAGGGGCCCAAAGGGCCGGCTGTGAGTCTCCTGCAGGTGGGGGCTGGCCAGGTAGAGCCGGCCGATGTGCGGCAGCGCCCCGAGGCCGGCGATGCAGCGGCGGAAGAAGACCCGGTCTAGGGCTTCAACAAGCATCTGTAGGTCCGGCTCGTCTGCTTGCTGCGGCATCCGGCTGGCGGCGTGGATTCGGCCTAGGTCTCGGCAGCCAAAGTGATCAACCCAGCCGGTGCGCCGCAGCCAGTTGGTGATCTCATGCTTGTATATGCTGCCTTCAGCCATCTGGAGCAGCTTTTCCTGCTGCTCGCCCTGCTCGTGCTCCCACTGCTGCTGAATAGTTGCTACAAGCTGAGCTGTCTGCTGCTGCCTCTGCTGTGCCTCTGCTCCATTCTCAGCATTGCCGGCTCTTAGCGGTGCTGGCAGGCTGGGCTCCATACTGCAGCTCGGGCTTGGGCTGAAGGAGCTTGAACTTAAGCTTGAGCTTGGGGCTATTGCAGCAGCAGTCAGGTTAACAGGAAAGTAGGAGCGCCTAGCTGGCTGTGTAAAGAAGGTTTGGGCCGGAGCCTGATACCAGAGGCCTGCTCGGGCCTGCTCGCTGCCGGCTGCGTGGAGCTGGCTGCAGTGTGTTTTGCAGAGCTTCCAGTTAACCGTTAGAAAGCTGGGGCATCTGCGGCATCGGAATGCGTAGTGGATAGGGAGCCCGGCAAAGGGGGCTACTGCTGCCTCTTCTAGGTCTTGATCCTGGCCTTGCTGGCTACCTTCCGGCCTCTTGTGCAGTAGCTGCTGCCGCCAGCCAGAGCCGCTGAGGTTCTGTTGGCTATAGTGCTTAGCAAGAGCCTGGCGTATAGGCCAGCTAAGGTCGGTATGCTGCTTTAATAGATGACTTGGCAGGTCGGCTACAGCGTAGCCATGAGTTGCACAGATAAGAATAGAAAGGCAGGGATAGTAGTAGAGCCAGCTTTGGCTTGAAGCTATAGCTGCTGCTGCTAGCTGTTTTTGCTGCAGTTGGGCAGCTCTTTCCCTATCTTTTTCTTCTTCTGCTGCCATCTTTTCTCTTTTATTTCTTTTCTTTAAGCTTAAAGAGAAAGGAGAAGAAGAAGATAAGGGTAAGGGGAAGAGAAGAAGAAAAAAGAGAAAAGAAAAGGTCTCTCTCTCTCTCTCTCTCTCTCTCTCTCTCTCTCTCTCTCTCTCTCTCTCTCTCTCTCTTTTGCCCCTTTTTGCCTCTCTCTGATTGGCTCGCGACCGGTCATCAAGTGCGACCGGTCATCAAGTGCGACAGTCCCCTGCCGGTGGAGGCAGCCGACAGGGGGCTGCGGCGATTTGGACCAATGGCGAGTGGTGAAGCCGGTCATCAAGTGCGGCGGCGTCGCACTCGATGACCGCGGACTCGCGGTTAGGCTGGTCGAGCCCGAGGAACTTATACCACCAGTGACTAACCTAACCGAATATCTCAAGGGATTCAGCGGTTAAGCACTTGAGTATGTCAATGGTAACACCATAATTGGCAGATGTCTCCGTCGTATGGGCCGCAGCCAGATCGTCCGGGTTCTCATATCGTTCCGCGTCGTCGTCGTCATTGTCTTCTTTAAAGTCGGCCTTGGTAGCGCCACGCTAGCGAGTATGCTTCTTGCTGATGGCAATGGCAATGTGCCGCCAATCCTGTAGGGTAATTCTGCGGCCCATATAACAATAGGACTACTTTGCTATTGCCCTTAATATCCGGGTTCCCTCCTACGGCTCGTTCTCATTATACCAGATAAAATCGCTTGGCAGTCTCATCTTACTATACATAGCCCATCGCTCCGCCTCCCACCAATCAGTAAGTAGCTGGATGAATATAAAGTATATTACTATAAGCTAGGCGACCCGAGGCGGCAAGAAGCGTAGTATGACCTTGGGGGAGTCGAAGTGTACCAGCGACTTGTAATACTGCGTCACAGTAACCATTTCACCATCAATAATAAACACCCCCCAGTCGCAGTTGATACTATTAACCCAGCGCAATCCCCCAAGCTCGTCACCCCATACCAGTCCGCCTCCGCCCATATAAACCAACAGCATCAACTATTCCTTAAACTATTCCACATCCTTTAGGTACTTATAGATGCCTGCCCACTTCCACTAGCCGTTTTTATCTAGGAACTCTTGCCTCCGCTTTCTACAGACAAGGTCCTCGAGCATCTCCCCCTCCTTCCCAGCTAAGCCATTACTATATATAAAGAACTTCCCCCGCTGCGTCTGTGTCAAATTGTCTTTAATATCTGCTAGCGGTATCGTAAAACAAATATCATCCCCTTCCTTAAACATCAGCTTATTCCATAACAGGTCTTCCACATCCGTAATCATCTTATCTATCATACCCCAGATGTCGTCCATGGGAATCGGCTTCCCCATAAAGTACATAAGGTCACCCTTCTTACTCCAAGACACCATCAGCCAGCTGCCTATTTCTCTTGCAATCTTGCGGCCATAGAGGAGCAGGCTAAGTGTGTACCCCATCGGCGAATACATCGCCTTGCATAGCTAGGCATCCCAGACCTGGGCAAAGCGCTGCTCGAAATCTCCCATCCCCAATCGCTTCTCGGTCGGGATAGCATACTCCGCCAGCAAGGCCCTTCCCACATATACCATACCTGCCAGCACGTACGTAAAGAGGTGGGCCGGCCGGAGCTGTCCAGACTCGCCATCAATCCCCAGAACGGCAACGAAGTACCAGAGCGGACTGGCAAAGGGGTCTCCGCCCAGACGCTACATCCAGAAGCCGGCTGACACCTAAAGCAGCTCCTCCTCTAGATCCTCTTCCAGCCAATCTTCATCCTATAAGTACTCCCATAACATCTCAAGGCTCCTCCGCTAGCTGCTGGGGAAGCCGAATCCGTGCGTCTCTAGCAGCGTGGCCTCGTCTAGTAAAAGGACATTCAGGCAGTAACATAGGAACCGCTTCTAGTATATCAGATACCGATCCATACTAGTCTTCTCCTGTAGCAGCCCGAACGGCCGACTGTGGGCATCCTTCGGGTGAGGGCTGGCAAGAAGCAGCCTTGCCATCAGAGGCATGCTCGAGAGGCCATCTATATAGCAGTTGAAGAACATCCAATTAACGGCCGTAACCAGCCTTTGCAGCGCGTCGTCTTCCGGGCCTGGCATTCGACTGTAGATGTAAATTCCGCTTAGATCTCGTTTTACGAAGTGGGCAGTCCAGCCGGAATGCTTCAACCAGTTGGTAATCTTATACTTAGCAGCCCCGTCGGCAAGAACCTTTTACATCCCTTCCTGCTCGGTCTGATTGTATTTCCATTGCTCCTTGATCTTAGCAATTATCTCGGAGTACTGCTGCTAGTCTCCTTTTAGAGTAGCTGCAACTTCTTCTTCCTTTCCCCCTCCTTCTTACTCCCCCTCCCCCTCTCCCTCCTTCCCGCCTTGACTAGGGCCAGTAATGTAGAAGTAGTAAATAGCCGATATAGGTTGAGTAAAAAATATCTATATCTTAATACTAGGCTGAGGCTTTGTATGATCTTTTAGGCCCTTAATATTATATTTTATATTGTGGTGTATCTTTAGATACTTTCTGCTATAGATAAGGAATCTATAGTAATTATATATGAATTTATAGTATATAAGCAGACCCTCGATCAGCAGCCTTAAGTTTAATAGTCTATAGCAAAAGTTATCTTTTAGCGGCCTTTATAGGGTCAGGTCGGCATATTTAGCTAAGATAGCCTTCTAAGTCTTGCTGCTTATATTAATATACTATACTTAAAGATAACTACTGAGATTCACTACTGCATAGCCGTAGACCTAATATATTAGGGACTGGTAGCTTGTGTAATAGATTAGCTAGCTATACTCTTCTTCTATAGCCCTTTCTATATATTCTTATAAAATCTTTAAACCTCTCTCTTCT
>NW_025764644.1:0-6973 GCF_021365365.1 Ilyonectria robusta | reverse complement strand
TTATAATTTCTTAAGAATAATATTATAATTTAGCTTTAAAATTACATAGAAGAAAATATACTATTACTAGTACCTATTAATATTAATTAATATATATATTACTATATTAATAATTATATTTAGAGTATCTATTATATTCTTAAGCTTTTAAGGGGTAATAGAAATCCAGAGCAATTCTAGAAAGTAAAAGAGTTATTTATCTATAGCAGTATAGCAAAAGTATCTATAGTTAATAAGAGCTATAGTAAAGTCAGTTCTATTAAGCTTAATATTAGCTAGAAAGAAGTCTCTATTTATCTTTACCTTGCTATCTATTTTCTATTCCCTTAGGGCTGCTATATACTCTATTATTTATCTCTTCCTCTTCTAGCTGCTTTTTTTCTTCTCTATTACTACTTAATAACCTAAGAATATACAATAAGATTTAATATATAGTTATAACCAGAATAAATAGCACTACTAATAGTATATAAAGATCTTATAATTATTTCTTTATAATAAAGATAGTATACTTAAGGTATTATATATTAATTTCTTTTTAGCTAACCTACTTAGCTTTTTTATCTAGTATATTTATTTTAACTACTTTAATAGATATCTATTAAATTCTATTATTCCTTTAAGATTTTAAGATATTTACTTATATTATATTTATAGAAGTTATTTCTATTTTATTATATTTCTTTTTTACTATTTATAATATTAATAAAAAACTTAATTACCTCTTACTATCTAATTCTTTTATTAATCTAAAGTCTATAATATTACTTAGCTTTTAATATCTTATTACTAGCTATATATAAATAACTAGCTCTTTTTAATTTACTAGTATAAATACTATTTTAGCTTATTATTTAGGTAATAATTAAATAGAAATCTTATTATTATTAGCTATAATCTATATTAATATTAAAATCTCCTTTTAAAGTAAAATAGAAGAAATTAAAAAACTTATTTTTTCTTATTAAGAAAGTAAAATACTTAAATAGCCTTTCTTTTAAATTTAATCTCTATATCAAAGCTCTAAATAGATAAAAGTATTACTAGATTAATTTTATATTAATTTACTATATCTTATTTTATATATATATAGTAATATTCTACTTAGCCTTTTCTACTAGCTAAGAGTATATATATATAACTATAACCTAAAGCTATCTAAAATATTAATATCTTTCTATAGCTTATTTTCTATCTCTAGCTTCCACCTAGGCTATATAGTTTTATTTTCTTTATAAAAAGCAAAATTGGATAGATATAAGTACAATTAGTAGACTAGCTTCAATTTAAATTTAAACTTAGTCTTATATTTAATTTCAAGCTTAAGGGTATTAATCTTTAGAATTGGGATACTAAGTCTACTTAGTATTAGAGGAGTACCGTCCCCTGGACTATAGCTACAACTACCTGAATCTTCAATCTGATTTCTTCATCCTTCTCTGCAATGCTTTTTCTTAGCTCTTCATTCCTCTCTGCGGAGGTTTTCCTAAGTTTAGCATTTTCCTCTCTTATAAGCCTAAGTTCCTACATAATAGCCTCGAGGCTACGGTAGTATCGGGCTGTCTATCCTAATAGTTCTAACTTTAAATAAAAGAATAGGTAATCTTTGATGTATGTAAACGGCCTCTAGTAACTAGATTCTAGCTATTTAATCCAGGATGCTATTTATATTAAAGATGAAGAAGAAAGAAAGAAATTCCTAAGTGCCCCTGAGATGTAGAATGATTTCCCATTCTGGTGTGCATGAGCTAAGTATATCTTGCAGTATAGCTGCAAGGATATAGGCCCTGGCCCGTAATAAATAATATATAAATAAAAATATAGTTTTCTATATAGAAAGTAAAATATAAATAGAAAATAATATATTCTTTATATAATAGTAGATTAAAGTTTATAATTTATATGTATTTTTTAATATAAAAAGCTAAATAGTAATTTATTTAATAAGGTTATTACTACTGGAATTATCTATTTAAAGCTAAGAAGCTATTATAAGCTAAGGCTTAATATTAGAATTAAGTATTAGTTTAATTCTATAGATACAGCTAGATAACTTAATTTATAATTAAGTTATTACTTTCCCTTTTACCTTAGTAGCTTAAGAAACTGCTGCTATATAGAAAGGTTGTAGCTATTAGATTGGACTATATACTTAGTATTAGACTGGGTAGGTTATGTAATTAGTTGCCTAGTATTTTGCTACAAGGCTTAGGAATCAGCATCTAGCTGATTCTACACAGTACAGAATGAGGTATATAAAGCTTGCTCTGATACCTCAGAACAAAAAGAGAAAGATACATATATATATAATACACAAGATTGATATTATCAAAGTGCCACGCTAGTTTTCCAACAGGAATTACAGAGGTCATAAACTAATAGCGACGCGTACAAACTACTTTCAGCAAAAGTGGAAGAGATAATAAGAATGTAGGCATCTTACAGTAATACAGCCTTAATAGTTAACCTCTTCCTCTAGATCCAGTTAGTAGTGTGACAGGCGGTTAGGGATGCTTGGGCTAGCTGGTCACTAGCGGGGATGTCTCTAGGGTGGTCTGGATGAGGTTAAAAGGGAAGGTTAGGGCTGTTACGGGGGAGGGGGCATCGTTTTTTCTTTCTTTCATCAGAGATTCTTTTAAGAAGTCAGAGAGGCTGGAAGGGCTCGAGACTGCTAGGAAGTCTATTAATTTATTGCCTTTATTTTTGAGAGATTTATTTGAGTCTATTTTGACTGTTACTACGATCCTTGTCCTGCCTCTGTCTTCAACCTCCCTCGGATATCGGGCTGCCGCGGGCTCTATTGATGCCTTGCCAGCGAACTTTCCTGCGATCGACCCGATATTCTATCTTATTAGATGCTTCCCTATCAGGAGATATAAGCCTTAGATTGACCCGACCTCATACGCGTAATCTGGTGCAGCTTCGGGCTGACCAGCCAAGACGCCTATGCGACGATTCTCTGTGCATCTCCCCTAGGATAAGTTAATGAGTTGGGTGTTGTTTCCGTCCCTTTTAGCTGCTAAAGTAGAAGAATGCTTAAGTCTACTAAGAGTAGTAAAAAAGAGGAGGTATATAAAATGGAACTAAAGATGAATAGAAAAGAGAGCTTAGATAACTTGCTCTAGCGGCTTTAAAATACTAAATACAAATTGCCTTAGATAGTCTGTACTATATAGATATCTTCTTTAGCTTCTTAATAACTTCTATAATATACCTTGTTCCTATTATAATCCCATTCTTATCCTCCAGGCTTTTGATATGACCCTCCTCCAAATCTAAGCTTATTAAATACGCTATAACTATATCTGCATACTTCTGCCCTATGACCCGTGGTACTGCGCCCTTCGCTAAAGATATGTACGTCTTCTTTAGCTCTTGTGGGGCACGCAGTGTTGATTGGGATTTGTCCTTCTATATTAGCTTGCCTAGCTGAGGTGATATCTTATCCTGAAATGAAGATTAGAATGCAATCTTAAGTAGAATGATACTCAAACTGTAGATATCATGTTCTATGCGAAAGTTATTGTCTTGCTGAAGTTGGTGTTGCTCCGGGCTGAGGTAGATGCTTTTTCTCTAATCCTCGGTAGGGAGTATAAGCGAGGCAGTATTTACTTTGTGAATGTTATTGAATTCTACGAGGAACGGGTTGCCGAGAATATATGGGTAACCCTGTTTGTTTGGGGGGTTGTTTCTGGTTGAGTTGGTGTTGGATAGCGGTATAGGAAGATTGTATTTAAAAACCAGTATATTATCTGGGCGGATCTGCTTGTATATGAAGTTCGCTGCGTGAAGGACGAAAACTGCTGTGACGATGCGTTTGGCCAAGCTAATATGCTGGTTTAGAGGATGTTTTACTATAGGTTTCCCGTTGGTGGTATTGCATAGCAGCTTGAGAAGAGTTCTTGGGTCCTGCAGGCCGGATGGGATTGGAAAATATAGCTCGAACTGATACTTGATCGAGTCCCAGAGAGAGCCGTTGTAATAGAGGAGGCCTATGAACTTAGGATCAGCTTGGCGTATAATTCGCGCTACCTTGCGCACAATTTGCCGGTGATTTTTGATTTCTCGGTCCAGGGCGTCGCTACTATATGTGCGATATTTGATAATAAATAGCTTTCCCTCCTTGGCTTTTAGCGTTCTTAGTTTTAGCGAGGAATTGGGAAGTAAATAATAATTGTCTGGCTTGTCTGGCGGGTTTAGTAATACTTGGGACTTATGCTTAGCTTGGTTAAGTGATTTGTCGATTGAATCTTGGAGCCTTTTAACTTTCTTAGATGCCAGGGCTCTGTATTTGCTCACAGAGTTGGTTGCTGGTGGCGTGAGGGGCGTGAGGGGTGTTGGTGGTATGGCTGGTGTTGACTGTTCCCCGAATAGTGTAAATATTAGAGTCTGGTTTAGTATTCTCTTATTCTAATTTTTAATGGCGCGGACTTTAGTTTTAGCTTTTGTTTTTATAGAAGCGGATATTTTTACTGTCTTGCTGATCTAATTCCCTGGTCTAATACCAGAAAATACTGTCAGGAGGCGCTTGAAGGTGTTTTGAAGAGTCTGGAATATGGAAACTATTTTATCTTTTAAGGCTTTAGGTATTCTCCGGTTTTCTCTGTTGAGATAGAGAAATAATTCTTGTGTCTGAGACTTGCTAATTTGTATTATAAGCTCTAGCTGGTTTTGATACTTGTTGTTGCACTATTGTGCTCTCTGTAGTAGGGTATCCCCGAGCTGTCCGATTACTTGTACTAGACCTGGTATCCTAATTGCCAGGCTAGCGATGCCTAATGTAAGGTCTGCTATTGCTTACTTAGAAGCCAGGGCTCTCTATTATGGCAGATCGGGGATTGAAACTGGTCTTGTGGGAGGGATTTGTTGAAAGTATGGAAGTTTTATTACTAAGGATAACTAGCGTTTGTATTTATGCGCTGAACGAGGGCTGTGTTAAATAAGGGTAAGAAATAAAAGATTTAAGGTTGAAAAAAAAAAATTAATAGATGCCTTACCAGCTTCAGGCAGCAATGCAGGCTGACTGTCTGTCTTTAGGCGTGTGGTTTGCTAAGGCTGGAGATATGCTACGTTAGTATATATTATATATATCTAACTTGCCAATATTTTTCAACTTACCTACCTACCCACTAACCTATATCTAGATATCTCTCTTTTAGCCTGTTATATCTATATCTAGTAAGATAGAGATAAACTTGCCTTATTTAAATACTAGCTATGGAATCCAGCTCTTTACCTTTAAGATTGGCTATGTCTCTTTTGCTGTGTATATTACCGATCTATTAATAAATAATTGCCGACTCTGAAGCCTGATCCTGACCGAACTTAAATAAGACTATATAGGTATATGAGAGCTTCCTATTGCGGACTTTTGTCTTCTTCTTCATAACCTTAATATACCAGGCCTATACTTTGCTCTTTAAGATTAGAAGGATATTGCCTCTAGAGCTTAGTTTGTTGTGCGATAGGGAGATATTGGGTATACTAGAGACCCCAAAGCTCTATATATAGCAGCTATAAAATCCCGAAATTTATACTCTATGCCCAAGAGCGCCTAAATCTATCCTCGGAATCTGTTTGCTAATAGGTCTCTAACCTTCTTATTAAAGTTATAGCCCTTTGCTATTTGCATCTTAAATAGCATGAGAATATCGTCGATGTTATTAGTTAGGGTGTGAGTAATAGCTGGTATAGAGTCCCTTTTATTATACTTAAATTGGCATCTAGATACCTTAGTAACTTTATAATAGCTGATATATCTATCTTGTGTAAGAGTCGATAATATATAGTTGGCGGTATTATATCTGCACTCTCTACGATTTATAATATTGGTATTATCTATAGTGACCTTAAGCTAGAGAATATTCTTGTATTTTAAGAAGAATCTTATTAGGTTGCTAGGCTTTTGGATTTTGGAGGCGGTGTAGGTTTCGGTAGAGTAAATATACTCTGTGGAAGGGAACGGTTAGATGGCGCGTACTAGAGCTATGACTATTCTATAATTATAATAAGCTGCTGGACCCGATGCTTTTAAGTTAAATTGACATTTACTTCTTTAGCCTGTTAACTTAGTTGATTCTCTGTTTATCGATAAATCCACACTAAAGAAATAAAGAGGAGAGCGTACTTGACTTTATATTGTATAACTTCTAAAAGTAGCAAGACCTCTTAGAGATATTGAAGATTTTATACTGGAACTTGCTATAAGAATATTTATATAAATAGCCTTAAGATCGTCTATCTAATATAGTAGCTCTTCTTCTATATGATGAGCAGTTAATAGAGGAGTAAGTGGCTAGTGGGTTTATATTTGATGTAATTAATATATATTCCTAGAAATGCAGCCTCTAAGAGATTAAACTGTTTTACTATCTGTGAGTATAGCGACGATTAATAAGTCCGAGATAAGTAGTTGTCTAGTAGGGGCTGGGAGTTTCCTGATATTGCTAGTAAACTATTAGGCTATCTGTTATCTGCGTACCTTGAAGATGAGGACTGTCTGGGCTATCTAAGAATGGCCTTTGGGCTGTTTATTAGTAGGAAAGAATTTGGCTTTAAGGGACTTGGCGGCCTAGGAAGGATAGATACTTTATTTCGCCTTCTTTGTACTGCTACCCTGGGCGGCGACCTACTAGTATAGTTTCTGATCTTCCTCTACTACGAGTATTATAACTTGATACCTGATGAGGAAATTGAAGAGTACAGGTATATGTAGATATTTAATTCTATTGTCTTAGGATGCCTAGCCTTTTTTAAGATAGCTAGGTTGATGGATTCCGTTAAGTTTGACGACGCGATTGCTTATTTTTAAGCGACTGGTGGGTATAATTTGGACTATGTAGGTACGGGTTCTAACTTATTGGTGTGTTTTCTTGATTTTTGTTATAAAGTTATTCGGCCCGGAATTTCGACGGATAAGCTCCTGCTCGAGGATGGTAACTGTCTTGTGTATGTTTTATGTTCGCTCCAGGAC